>NC_090647.1:176822951-177122951 GCF_040937935.1 Hyperolius riggenbachi | reverse complement strand
GCACACCTGAAGTGAGGCTTTTGGAGGCTGCCATATTGATTTCCTTTAAAGCAATGCAAATTGCCTGGCTGTAATGCTGATCCTCTACCTCTAATATGTTTAGCCATAGCCCCTGAACAAGCATGCAGATCAGGTGCTCTGACTGAAGTCCGACTAGATTAGCTGCTGGATTCAGGTAGCCAAAGAGATCAGCAGGGCTGCCAGACAACTGACATTGTTTAAAGTAAAATACATTTGACAGCCTCCATTTCCTTCTCTTTTCAGACTCTTTAAAAGGCTTTAATTACCAGAGCTATGCATAGTTCATCCACTGAGTTAAACACATTTTGTAAAATTGGTACTTTAAAAATCTATCCATCCAGCTATCCATCTGTTCATTCCCCTATCAATAAAGCTGCAGGATGGAGTTGAAAATGCAAAAGAATCCCCTTAAATTATGAACCTTCCCTAATGTACATTACCGGAAAGAAAAAAAATGAAGGACTTTTTGTATCCATCAATACCACCCTTTATTTTCAATGTGAATATAAATGAGTCAGTGTTTCACATAAAATAGGTTCTGCAGCAAATAAATGTCTATTTTGCTTTTAGCATACTTTCAGGGAATGGAAATGTTGGTGTTTTTCAACTTTATGCCTCACTTTTGGAATTTAACTGACCCATTAAAGACACATGGCAAAGATGTCCAAACACTAATAGGCCAACAGTTCTGGTCAAGACGTAAAATGTGGTATTATGTTGTATATGTTAGTGGAATTTATTGTTACTGGCAGCATTTTGGACTTCTCTGGGTGTAGGGATGGTCATTGAGGTGCTAAGATTTGTGGTGCAAATTGTATGCCAATGTATGTAGCTTGAAAATGGACATTGGCGTTTGATAGGTACATTTTCAAATTCCATAAAGTTGCATACAATTAGCAGAAATGCTGAGTGAGTGATCCCAACACAGAGGGCACTTGAAGAACAGAGGGAGACAAAGGAGGACATAGGAAGGATACAGAAAGACACAAAGGGACACAGAGAGAAACCAGAATGAGAGAGGGGGGAGAGGAGGATATAGAAAGGATACAGAGAGATACAGGGGGGCACAGAGGGAAACAGTGGGACACAGTTGAGACAGAGGTGGACATAGGAAGGATACAGAGAGGCACAGGGGGAGACACAGTAAGGACAGAAGGGGACATGGAAGGACAGACAGGGACACAAAATGTACAAAGGAACAGATAATAATTAGGGGTGGGGATCGGGGTAAAGATCCACAAGACGCCATGCACCATGAACACACCAGGATTAGTATATTTTTTTTCCTGGTTTTTGTCCTCTAAACCTAGGTGCGTCTTATGGTCCGGGTGTCTTATGGTCTGAAAAATACAGTACTTTGATCTGGTGTGACATCAAAAAATGGTTGAATGCTTTGATGCTATAAGTGCACCGCATTTAACATTTTGTTGTAAACCTAGTTTTTGTGAGAAGTGCCTTTTTGTGAAAAGATAAGTGGAATTGAATTTTTCCTTATTCATCTGTAATCGTAAACTAAAGAAAAGTATGCTTTCACTATATGTTTAGGGAGAAACCTATGTCTTTTCTTATATAACTCCTCTACTATTGTCATTTGTACTGACACAGCCTGACACAACTAGACTAATACAATACAGGAACTTCCTCTCTTATAATCAGCATGCTGAGTTCTGTTCAGCAGTGATCTTGTATCCTTTGGCTTTATGAAATACTGTAAACACATAGGAGGATAGCAATTTTATGTCAAAAGGCTTTCATTGATTTTGACAAACTGTGAGTTTTGCATTGGAGAGAGCCTGTCAATGAATCATGCATTGGCAAACTCCTTGAGATGCACATACATTTGTAAGCAGACATGAAACAAAGTGACCCAAGCCTTGGAAAGGTTGACAATAAGTAGGAAAAATTCCACAGAGAAGAGTATCAATAAAATACATAACAGTATTTTGAGGTCTGGAGGTCAAAAATGCACGTATTAGAGCTTGTTATGATTGATGCTCATCAACACAATAGTTCTCTCTAGAGATGCAACAAAGGAAGAAAAACAACACTGAAAAATAAAACTAATCTAAACTAATCTTCTTTCTAGACCCTCTTCATAGTAAAATACTTGCCACCCAGTTGATTCAAGTCTGTAAGTTGCTATAGGTATTACTGGGTGGACTGAAAATAATGGCTGAATAATGGTTTCAGTGGTATGGCTATTATTTAACATAGCTATCAAGAAGCTAATTAAGAACCAGCTCAGGGGCAATGCCAGGGAGGGGGCTTGCCAGTGCTATAGTGCCCCCAATTAGCTCCCTAGCATTCCCAGAGCTCCTCCATTAAGTGTGGGGCAGCCCATCAGACAGAGGAAAGGGGACCCGCAGCAGCCAGCCCAGTGAGAGTTACTCACCTCTCCGCACGCCTCCAGCGCCAAAGCTTCCTCTCCTTCTCCGTCATCAGCTGCTACTGTGTATCTATGTCTGCAGCTGGCATTTCCTCGCATGTGATTCACTGGTAACTTGCTGGTGAGTTGCATGATAGGAAACACTGGATGAAGAGACAGATACACAGTGGCTGCTGTTAACAGAGAGGAAGAGGAAGCTTTGGCACTAGAGGCAAGCAGAGAGGTGAATCACTGGTGGAGCTCCTGGGGGGTTGAGGAAATCATCTGGCCACCTATACAACAAGGAGGGGGGTATCTAGCCCTGTATATGAAAAGGGGGGAGGAGGAAGCACCTGGCCAGCTATACTACAATGGGGGGGGGGATCATCCGGCCACCTATACTACAAGAGGGGAAGGGAAACCTATCTGGCCACTTATACTAGAAGAGGGTGAGGGCGGAAGCATCTGCCACCTATACTACAAGGGGAAGTGGGAAGAATCTCTGATCACCTATACTACAAGGATAGCATTTTACAGAGTACATCAACATGTCACAGGTTATCCTTAGCAGAGAGTACATCTAATTTCTGCTATATGTGTAGTAAGTAGGCCATTTTTTTATTAGGAAAATCTTGCTGTTGATGTACGCTGTGATTTACACCGCTGCTAAGTTCATGTATATTTGGGCCTGCCCATTACCTGTAAATACCACCCTCACTTTCCAGTGCATGGGCATACCCATTTGTTGCTGTGGCCACCGCATGTCAGCAGCTACCCCGCCGGTGGATCCAACACCTGCATTGCACCCTCTAAAACTAAACAAAACCTAGAGCTGCCTCAAACCATAAATACTGTACATGGAGGAATTGTAATGAAACTTGTATCTTCTTCCTTCCTGAGCTAAACTTTCATATCATGTAAGCAGTACACTGAAGTTGTGTACAGACATAACTTAATGCCATTTGCAGATTGAACCGATAGCTTAAAAATACGTCTCCAAAATAAGTCCAGGACTGATTGTAGTTAGAAAAGAGGCAGTCAGTGGGGATGAATGGACTCAATTCACCCCAGAACAACCCTCCCTCTGGCTGTGCAAAGCATGATCCAACAATTTCCTTTACTCTGCCAAGGGATTCTTGCACAGATATTTATGCTCAGCTAAGCCAAGTGACATGTTATGTCCAATGCAGGGGCGTACCTAGAAATTCCCGGGCCCCCCTGCAAAAAAAAAAATCCGGGCCCCCCACCTCCCTAGGGCCCACTCAGGGACTTTTGTGGGGCAGGAGGGGTCGCAGCATAAGAGGAGAGTGTAGCCGCAGATCGGTGGTGAGGGGGAACATTCCCCCCCTCCCTCACCTTGGGCTCTCCTCTCAGCGCTCCCCTCCTGCAATCAATCATTGGTGGCGGCAGCGGCAGGCTGAATACATTACCTCCTTCTCGCCAGAGGTCTTCCATTCTCTAAGAGCTTCATGCAACTTCCTGTGTAAACAGGAAGTTGCTCTTAGAGAACGGAAGACCTCCAGCGGCAATCCCCTATTGTTATGCCAGTGGTCCAATGGAAAAGGGAAAAAGGAAAGAGAAGAGGAAGTCATCTGCTGTAATAGAGTGTAATTATAGTCCAACACAGTTCAAGCTTTTTAGAAGCTTGGCTGCAGTGATCTTGTTACTAATTCTCTCCACCAAAGTCCGTACCCTCCCCAAACTAGAGCCAGTGCAACATACTCCAGGCTAACAGTAGTTCAGCCCTCACCTCCCTGCACTTATGCCCTGAACTTTGATAGGCTGAAACTGAATTTTGTCAACCAATTACCCTCTCCACCACCAAACTGCACTCCCATCAAAATAAAAAAGTCACCTATATATTATTTTGGTAAACATAAAGGTAAATAGGTTAGGAAAAATTCTGAACTACCAATTATAGCCTTCAGCAAGTGCTCAACTAGTCAGCATATATTTATTCAATAAATAAATAAAATAAATAAATGCATGCTGGCATCATGAGTGATAGTGATAAGGAAACATGTCTCTTAAAGAGAACCCAAGGTGTGTTTAAAGGATACCCCAACTGAAATGTGACATAATGAGATAGACATGTGTATGTACAGTGCCTAGCACACAGATAACTATGCTGTGTTCCTTTTTTTCTTTCTCTGCCTGAAAGAGTTAAATATCAGGTATGTAAGTGGCTGACTCAGTCCTGACTCAGACAGGAAGTGACTACAGTGTGACCCTCACTGATAAGAAATTCCCCTTTTTTACCTCTTTCTTGCTCTCAGAAGCCATTTTCTGCTAGGAAAGTGTTTTATAGTTGGAATTTCTTATCAGTGAGGGTCACACTGTAGTCACTTCCTGTCTGAGTCAGGACTGAGTCAGCCACTTACATACCTGATATTTAACTCTTTCAGGAAGAGAAAGAAAAAAAGGAACACAGCCTAGTTATTTGTGTGCTAGGCACTGTACATACACATGTCTATCTCATTATGTCACATTTCAGTTGTGGTATCCTTTAAAGAATGTTATCTGCATACAGAAGCTGGATCTGCCAATACAGCCCAGCCTCTGTTGCTATCCCAAACCCCCCTAAGGTCCCCCTGCACTCTGCAATCCCCCATAAATCACAGCCGTGCTGTGAGGCTGTGTTTACATCTGTAGTGTCAGTCTCGGCTGCTCCTCCGCCTCCTGCATAGCTCCGATCCCTGCCCCCATCCCTTCCCTCCAATCAGCAGTGAGGGAAGGGATGCAGGCGGGGACCGGAGTTCTGCAGGAGGCGGGGAGAGCAGCAGACTGACACTATAGAGATAAACACAGCCAGCTCTGACAAGCTGTTTGTCAGCAGCGTGGCTGTGATTTATGAGGGGTTGCAGAGTGCAGGGAGACCTTAGGGGGGTTTGGGATAGCAACAGAGGCTGGGCTGTATAGGCAGATCCAGCCTCTGTATGCAGATAACATTCTTCAAACCCACCTCGGGTTCTCTTTAAGGTGGCCACACACCATACACTTTTTTAAGTTTCTTTTCAATTCAAGGATCTCAATCCATTTTCCTGATTGGAACATTTGAAAAATATAACCAATGTACCACACACGTGCTCAATTTACTCCAATTATAAAAAAAAATGATTGAAAACTCTGAGAAAATTGCTTGGGTGTGTATATTAATACATTGACAATCTATCACACACCATTCAATTTTTATAAAAAATTATCAGAAAAATCCACCATTTCCGATTGACTTTATTATATAGAAACAAGAAATCAGATTGGATTTCTTGCTCAAATTTTAAAAAAAAGGAAATCTGATTTTTTTTGTTTAATCGAATGGCCGTAAAATCGGATCATTTTATTGTATCGTGTGTGGCCACCTTTACATGCACATTTTCACTAGGTCAGGAAGGGAAAGAAATTGAGCCAACTAAAGCCACCATCTGTCAAACAGTAATTTGTATATTAACTGTCCAGTAGCTAGAGATTTTGATATGCTGCAACATCCCATTCATTATGGTGACCTCACACCAGATGTGAGTGATTAATAAATCATTCATCTTTTTTTTTTTGTTAACTGGGAAATTAATATTTGTAGTAAAACAAAGCCTCTCTATTGGGATGACTAGCCTAAGGTACTGAAGATCTGACACTGCAGCACTGTCCAATCAGCCCTTGTGATGGATTTTAACCTCCTTGGCGGTAACCCCGTGTGTGACACGGGGTAAGTCGCCGGAGGGTGCCGCTCAGGCCCTGCTGGGCCGATTTACATAATTTTTTTTTCAAACACGCAGCTAGCACTTTGCTAGCTGCGTGTTTGTTCTGATCGCCGCCGCCCACCACCGATGCGCCGCTACCCGCCGTGGATACAGGCCCCCCCGCATACCCCTTGCGCAGCCTGGCCAATCGCTGCCAGGCTGCGCTATGGGGTGGATCGGGACTCCCTGTGACGTCACGACGTCGATGACGTCACTCCGTTCGTCACCATGGCGACGGGGGAAGCCCTCAAGGAAATTCCGTTCAGAACGGGATTTCCTTATGGGCAAGCGGCGCCGGCAGCGATCGGAGGGGACGGGCGGATGCCGTGGGGAGGGGGGAAAGCATGTAGCTAGCGCTAGGCTAGCTACATGTTAAAAAAAAGGTGAAAAAACCCTGCGCAGCTGCAGGAATTATACCGCCAGGGGGGTTGTTAATGTGTTTGTCTATGGATCTCACAGACACCATTAAATATCTATAAAACTTAGCCAACATGGTTATAGACTTTGGTCAGCTAATTTTAAAGTGACACTGAACCCTGAAATTGGCACAACAGGTGTCAGTTTTTGGCCTCTTGCAAATAGTGGTTCATATTTTCTTTCTATTTCAGTTAGGCTTTCTTTTTTCTCCATACAGACCTGATCTTCCTTCTACATTCTTATATTGCTCTTGTATACCCACTTTACTATTGAAATTATCAGTGCATCACATTGTATGAGTTTATCACATATCCATGGGCGTAGCAATCACCCCTGCGACCCCTGCGATCACAGGGGGGCCCAGAGGCTTTGGGGGCCCTTCCTCCTCCCTCTCCCTGTGACAATCCAGCCCCGCGATCCCGTCGAGATCTGCTCCCGTTAGCGTACGCAGGAAGTACGGGCGCAGATGGACAACAAGACCGGTTGCTGGATCGTCAGAGGTAAGAAAGAAAAGGGCGACAGAGCGTGCCAATCCCGTCTAATCTGCTCCCGTTAGCATACGCAGGAAGTACGGTGAACAGATTGACAATAAAGGTTGGTCGCGCAGCTGCCGACAATATGTAATGGGACAAACATCCACCAATCCCGTATTACTAGGCCACTGTTGCCATGCAGGTCTCATGCACTAGAGACTGCTGGAGGCAAATTCACTGTGTGCGTAGTAAACGGTTAAGATTGGTTGGAGGTGCCCATACATGTACAATTTTGATTGTATATACAATCTGTAAACTAAAAATATCGATTTCGCGCTGGAAATCGGGTAAATACACTGCCACCACTGTCTGATTGGATGAATGGAGCAGACAGTCTCCAACTAGGGCGAAGAGACCCCAACGCTATCATAATACGGTAGCCAGCCCAATCACGTTCAACACGCTCAAGTCACCGTTCGGGGAATAGTCACTTCCGACGGCTTAAAGACTGTGAGCAATGTGACGTTAAAGAAAGGTTACTGGGTCCCTATATGATGCAATCTCGAATTGTATTTATAATCGAGAAACGAAGTTATCGATTTCGCACAGGAAATCTGGTACTAGCTAATCCTAGAAGGAAGAAACGGTTATTTACAACCTAGCTAGCAAATCAACAATTTATAAGCAAATCATAAAACAATGCGGTAGTATGACTGACTCTTCAGAGGGCAGATTCGTTATAGCAGCAATCAGATGACCAGAAAAGGCACACAACTGAACGATAAAATCGTTAGTTTATTTCTAAACTACATACACACAGCTTATTTTAGAATAGATTGATTGGACAGAGAGAAGAGAGGAAGAGAAACAGAATGAACAGAATGTCTGATTATATACAGTTCAAATACCGTTATTGGTAGTCCATGCGGCAATCGCAAGTCTTTGGCGAAAGTCCCAAAATGGCGGTTGCCATGCGGCCAACAGGCCTTTGTTAGAATTTCCAAGATGGAGGGTTTGCCCGTGTCCTTGCGGGCTGCCAGGATGTTACTAGGCATCAGATTGAAGGTAAAGGACGCTGGACGTTTGGCTCATGTCAGTTTTATTCCTCACTGTAGGTGGGAGGAGTTATGACACATACAAGTCCAGCCTTGCAATTTGAATAAGGCAATGCCCCCTTAGGCAGGGAGAGGTTTTGGGCCAATTCATATTTTGCCCGCTCTCGGCATGCCCGTGGGTAATATCAGGAACCCAAATAAATATTCATAATCAGCACAAGTGGGGGAATCTGCTAATACCAAACACGAGGAGTCTGGATCGCTAATAGCACCGTCCCTCACTTTCACCTTACTGGCACTGGTTCTGAAAGATCCAGAGGGCTGAAAATCTCTCAGGACCAGTGTCGTGTGGAATCTAATAAACTCCGTGAATTTGAGGGAACTGCGATCTTGGGAACACCAGAAATATTACCAATCTGTGCCTATTTATTAAATATAGGTTCTTCAGTTTTTTGAATGCTTGGGTGCCGCCAGATGGCGTGATAAGGATCATTCCTGTCTCCTTTCAACTCAGGCCACAAGGCAGCTATGTGTGTCGGACTCCTGCTGGGTCGGTGCCCGGCTGTCTACCAGTGGATGCATAGATTGGTTCTGTCAGGCTGATGTCTCACCTTCCTCTGATGGATGAGCTATATAACTACCCAGCAAGGCTAGGTGACAAATTCCACCCTTGGATGGGAGAAGCAATGTATTTCCAGTGTTTGTTAGCATCTGACCAGGGAGAGGGACTGTTAACCCCTGGCTCCCCTGATCTTCTTATAAACCAAGCCTTTCCCTCTGCTGTCACTTTTAATAGTGGCGACAGGGAATATTTTATAAGGCTCTAACTACTTTTTTAGGACGAATAAACGTTGATTCGTCACACCTCCCCCTTTTAAGAGATTTGCTGGGGAGGAGTCAACAAGACTCTGAGTAAAGCAATCCACTGTCTCCTGGGTCTGGTACGCCACATCCGGAAAGGCTGGGTTGCGCCTGACCTTGGGGGGTTGCCTTTTACCCATGGCATTGGTCAGTGGGTTAGTCAGGAGGCTACAGGGCGTAGCACACATCCTGTAGTATCCCGCTGTTTCCAGAGAGGCCTGTACCTCTGTCATAACAATCTGATCTGCGTCTGGTTCAACGGTCAGATTGTCAGCTGACAGCTGTCCTAGTACCAGGGACGAGTGATCGCAGTGTTGCTCCCAAGTCGGGGGGAACACAGGGATGTCATCCGGGTACGTGACTGTACAACCGTGTTTGCCCTTCAACAGGTCGTTCCAGGCCTGTTGGAAGGTGGCTGGGGTATTCCTCCTACCAAAAGACATCCGCATCGAGGCGTTTAAGTCCAAGGGCAGGGTGAATGTGGATTCCAGGCGCGCCTCTGGCACGGTTGGAATCTGCCAGTATCCGTTGCTCCGATCCATGATCGTCAGGTAGTTGGCGGATGCCAGCCAATCCAACAGATCACCAAGGGGAGTCATGGGATACGCAACAGTTACTGGGATGTCGTCCGGCATCCTATAGGCCTCACAGAACATGGTGGTCTGTGAGCTAGAGGATTTGCGGAGGACAGACATCTGTAACATCTCCTCATACTTCATCTTCACTTTTGCTTGCACCTCCGGAGAGGCGCTGTAGGGGATCTGCCATAAGGGCTTGTGAGTCCCCGGGTCCCTTCTGTGAACTGCTGTATCCTGCCCAGGGTTGCTGCAAAGATCTCGCTGTGGGGGCGCAGTGCGCTTCAGCGAGGCCTTCGGGGAGTACGAGAGGTGGGGGGTGACTTTCACATCATCCGCCAATTCTCGTGTGGGAGCTATCAAGCCTGGCAGGGGACCTGTGTCTTCCTGTTCTAATTGGCCGTGCTCTCCCAGAACTAACTGCGTTCTATCTGAATGGGCTTCTAACAGATGCACATGGACCGTGCTTTCACCTGGGGTGTCAGTTACATGGGGAATGGGTTCACTGGAGTAGTTACCATTCTCCCTGTACACCTGTAGTGGAGCTTCCACTGCTGGCGGCTTAGCGGTCTGGCCACTAAGCGCACGCAGGTTGGAGTCGCTCTGTAGTATCCTCACGGATGTGGGACTACAAGTCTCAGCCAGCTGCCTAGTGTGATCTGAGGTCAGCTGCTGAAAATCAAACTCTCTGGGGTCAGAGCTGACAGGAATGCCTGCAGGCTCTGAGCTCAGGTTACCAACAGTACTGTGTGTGTCTGTCTGCACAGGTATACCACAATAAACATCACCTTTTGGGTACATCAAAATCACGTCAATATTGACATTGGTCTGAAGGTCAGAGATATCAGGGGAAGTCGAGACTTCTCCAGATAGTCCTGAGTCCAGACTGCCGGTGACACTGAAAACGTCATCCAGCGTACTCTCACAAACATGCACAACATTAGCAAAAGCATTTGCATAACATGATATGTCATTTTTAGCATGAGTGTCACCCGCCTGAAAGTCAGAATTGTCAGAGGGAATCCCTGCTGTCAGCTCTGAGTTCATGCGGCTGGCCATAGAGTATGTAATGGCCAAAGAATGTACAGCGTTTCTATCACAATTATCACTGACACATGCAATTTCATTAGTAATAACAGGTGCAGAAAGAGATAAAAGACAGTCAGTTGCTGGTACATGTAAATCTGAGGGTACCTCCCGCCCAGCGGCGTTAGGTACAGTAGCATTAGCAGGTAAGGGTTTGACATCTCCCTGTTTTCCCAAAGGCTTGTACAGTACCTGGTGGTCAGGGAGTCCTGCTGGGAACTCCTGCATATCAGCAGAAAATTCCAAAGGGCACACAAGCGTGCCTAGACCAGTGCCAAGCACAGGAGGAGAGGGAAACTCAGCAACAGCCCGCTCTGGAAAACCCACCCCCCATCCGGCCTTCTCGGGACCTGGGATAACAGGGTTGTGGTGGTTGGGCCTGACTTCAGTCAGGGTGAGGAGCTTTTGTGGGAGAATATCTTCCTCTGTGGCAAGGTCGGAACAGACCAAGGAAACATCTGCTTCTGGAGCACTGGAGGAAAAGATGATCTGGTCGTCCACTGGAGCACTGGGAAGATTTCCGGAACCGTAGAGCATCTCTGACACGCTGACAGGCAGTGCAGAGGGTGATGCAGGTGACGGATCAGGGTTGCTAGCCATCTTCGGGCTAGGGACGGTCGTTCTCTTCCTCTTGGGACAGAAGAACTTTATGTGGCCAGTTGCGCCACAAAGATTACACGTGCGAATGGCAGGTGTGTCAGACTGGGATGCAGCAATAGCAGCAGCTGCAGGTCTCAGTGGCACAAAGCTCACTGGACCAGGAGGAGCAAATCCAGTAGGCTTACCTCCTTCCAAGTCTTGGGACAGTGTTCTGTGACTGTCCAGCACCAGAGTTCTCTGGCTGTCAGGTACAGGAACCTGATGGTACGCCCTCTCAGAGGTGCGCACAGGAAAGTCTCGTTCCGTGCCCTCTTCCATGGCAGGAAGTTTTGCTGTGGGGGTCACGGGTAGAGGTTCGCATCTCTCCACTGAAACACATAGTGAAGAGTGCTGATTCGATTGGGTTAGCTGGGCCAACTCCAATTCACGCTGGAGCCGTAGCTCTTCGATCTGGAGATCCCGCTGGCGCAGACACTCTCGGTGCTCCTGGTATCTGCGCAGTTCCTCGCCGGTCAGGTTTGCCAACTCCAATTCACGCTGGAGCCGTAGCTCTTTGTCCTGGAGATCCCACTGGCGCAGTCGCTCTTGGTGCTCTGCTTCACGCTGGAGCATCCGTGCTTCATGCTGGAGCATCTCTGCCTCATGCTGGCGCTGACATTCTTGGAACTCCTGGTACAAGCGCAGATCCTCGCCGCTCAGGTTTGCCAACCACTCCGGGGTTATCAGGACTGCAGGGAATAGAGGCATCAAGCAAGGTGGCGACAAGGATTCCATCTCTGGGGTAATGCCACCAGCTCAGCCTTGTTTGTGCTGCAAGCAGCAATGCCGTGCGATTCGCAGAGGGCTTGCACGTCAGGAACTGACCAATTCTGGTGAAACTGAACTGAATCAGACATTCAGAAGAGAAGAGTATAAGAAAGAATAGGGTATAGCAAAGAAAAAGTTAGGAAATGTAGACCAATCTATTGCTATCAATGTGTACCGTTTTGTGCCCAGAACTTCGGTTCTGCAAGACAGGATACTTAGCGACCACTGTCTTATTGTTCTGGTTGCAAAGACTGAGTTTGTCAGATCTTTGCGCTCTGATTTCCCAAAAGCTGGCTATGCCTGGTTTTGGGGTGTGCTATCACCACCACTGCCCACCAATGTGACAATCCAGCCCCGCGATCCCGTCGAGATCTGCTCCCGTTAGCGTACGCAGGAAGTACGGGCGCAGATGGACAACAAGACCGGTTGCTGGATCGTCAGAGGTAAGAAAGAAAAGGGCGACAGAGCGTGCCAATCCCGTCTAATCTGCTCCCGTTAGCATACGCAGGAAGTACGGTGAACAGATTGACAATAAAGGTTGGTCGCGCAGCTGCCGACAATATGTAATGGGACAAACATCCACCAATCCCGTATTACTAGGCCACTGTTGCCATGCAGGTCTCATGCACTAGAGACTGCTGGAGGCAAATTCACTGTGTGCGTAGTAAACGGTTAAGATTGGTTGGAGGTGCCCATACATGTACAATTTTGATTGTATATACAATCTGTAAACTAAAAATATCGATTTCGCGCTGGAAATCGGGTAAATACACTGCCACCACTGTCTGATTGGATGAATGGAGCAGACAGTCTCCAACTAGGGCGAAGAGACCCCAACGCTATCATAATACGGTAGCCAGCCCAATCACGTTCAACACGCTCAAGTCACCGTTCGGGGAATAGTCACTTCCGACGGCTTAAAGACTGTGAGCAATGTGACGTTAAAGAAAGGTTACTGGGTCCCTATATGATGCAATCTCGAATTGTATTTATAATCGAGAAACGAAGTTATCGATTTCGCACAGGAAATCTGGTACTAGCTAATCCTAGAAGGAAGAAACGGTTATTTACAACCTAGCTAGCAAATCAACAATTTATAAGCAAATCATAAAACAATGCGGTAGTATGACTGACTCTTCAGAGGGCAGATTCGTTATAGCAGCAATCAGATGACCAGAAAAGGCACACAACTGAACGATAAAATCGTTAGTTTATTTCTAAACTACATACACACAGCTTATTTTAGAATAGATTGATTGGACAGAGAGAAGAGAGGAAGAGAAACAGAATGAACAGAATGTCTGATTATATACAGTTCAAATACCGTTATTGGTAGTCCATGCGGCAATCGCAAGTCTTTGGCGAAAGTCCCAAAATGGCGGTTGCCATGCGGCCAACAGGCCTTTGTTAGAATTTCCAAGATGGAGGGTTTGCCCGTGTCCTTGCGGGCTGCCAGGATGTTACTAGGCATCAGATTGAAGGTAAAGGACGCTGGACGTTTGGCTCATGTCAGTTTTATTCCTCACTGTAGGTGGGAGGAGTTATGACACATACAAGTCCAGCCTTGCAATTTGAATAAGGCAATGCCCCCTTAGGCAGGGAGAGGTTTTGGGCCAATTCATATTTTGCCCGCTCTCGGCATGCCCGTGGGTAATATCAGGAACCCAAATAAATATTCATAATCAGCACAAGTGGGGGAATCTGCTAATACCAAACACGAGGAGTCTGGATCGCTAATAGCACCGTCCCTCACTTTCACCTTACTGGCACTGGTTCTGAAAGATCCAGAGGGCTGAAAATCTCTCAGGACCAGTGTCGTGTGGAATCTAATAAACTCCGTGAATTTGAGGGAACTGCGATCTTGGGAACACCAGAAATATTACCAATCTGTGCCTATTTATTAAATATAGGTTCTTCAGTTTTTTGAATGCTTGGGTGCCGCCAGATGGCGTGATAAGGATCATTCCTGTCTCCTTTCAACTTAGGCCACAAGGCAGCTATGTGTGTCGGACTCCTGCTGGGTCGGTGCCCGGCTGTCTACCAGTGGATGCATAGATTGGTTCTGTCAGGCTGATGTCTCACCTTCCTCTGATGGATGAGCTATATAACTACCCAGCAAGGCTAGGTGACAAATTCCACCCTTGGATGGGAGAAGCAATGTATTTCCAGTGTTTGTTAGCATCTGACCAGGGAGAGGGACTGTTAACCCCTGGCTCCCCTGATCTTCTTATAAACCAAGCCTTTCCCTCTGCTGTCACTTTTAATAGTGGCGACAGGGAATATTTTATAAGGCTCTAACTACTTTTTTAGGACGAATAAACGTTGATTCGTCACACTCCCCAACCACAAGTGCGGCCAATTAGCAAAAAACCCTCCTTGTTCACTCACAAAAAACGTGTACATAAGCATGTGTAATTTTTTCCTGCTTCCAGATGCTGCTTCAGAGCAGAACACTCTCTGCTGCCATTTGCTGGCTCCCGATCACGTGACCCGCATGGGGTTCTGGGACCAAGGGGGCCCCATGCTATCAATTTTGCTGGAGACCCCTATTATGTACAGTTATAGCCCTGCACATATGGTCTCTAGTTTGCTCTTAAATGTTTCTGCTTTATTTTTGTTAGCATCCTTTGTTGGAGCATAGACATTGATGAACATTATATTCAAAGGGAAAAAAAAACAACAGCCTGTAACCTTGTACACATATATCAGGCATGTCGGGAAAAAGGGCCTGATCCCTTGGGTGACATTGGAGGGCCAAAGCTGTACAAACGCATTGCTAACCTGCAGGCTAGTGATGTGTTTTGCTGCTTTGTAGGTGGGGTGGGTGGGGGGGGGCAAGGAGTGATGTTAAGTGGAAACTGGTTGAGCGGGGCAACAATAATTCACCAGGCTGATTGCTGGCCAAGGTGTCTGAGAGCATCACATCCCCACCACAACATGAAAAATAAGTGTAGAACGAGCATTATAATCCCCCGTGGAAAGAGGTACTAATCCAAAAACTGTCAGGATTTACATACAGTGGGTTGCAAAAGTATTCGGCACCCTTGAAGTTTTCCACATTTTGTCACATTACTGCCACAAACATGCATCAATTTTATTGGAATTCCACGTGAAAGACCAATACAAAGTGGTGTACACGTGAGAAGTGGATCGAAAATCATACATCATTCCAAACATTTTTTACAAATCAATAACTGCAAAGTGGGGCGTGCGTAATTATTCGGCCCCCTGAGTCAATACTTTGTAGAACTACCTTTTGCTTCAATTACAGCTGCCAGTCTTTTAGGGTACGTCTCTACCAGATTTGCACATCTAGAGACTGAAATCCTTGCCCGTTCTTCTTTGCAAAACAGCTCCAGCTCAGTCAGATTAGATGGACAGCGTTTGTGAACAGCAGTTTTCAGATCTTGCCACAGATTCTCGATTGGATTTACATCTGGACTTTGACTGGGCCATTCTCACACATAGATATGTTTTGTTTTAAACCATTCCATTGTTGCCCTGGCTTTATGTTTAGGGTCATTGTCCTGCTGGAAGGTGAACCTCCGCCCCAGTCTCAAGTCTTTTGCAGTCTCCAAGAGGTTTTCTTCCAAGATTGCCCTGTATTTGGCTCCATCCATCTTCCCATCAACTCTACCCAGCTTCCCTGTCCCTGCTAAAGAGATGCATCCCTCGAGCATGATGCTGGCACCACCATATTTGACAGTGGGGATGGTGTGTTCAGAGTGATCTGCAGTGTTAGTTTTCCGCCACCCATAGCGTTTTGCATTTTGGCCAAAAAGTTCCATTTTGGTCTCATCTGACCAGAGCACCTTCTTCCACATGTTTGCTGTGTCCCCCACATGGCTTGTGGCAAACTGCAAACGGGACTTCTTATGCTTCTCTGTTAACAATGGCTTTCTTCTTGCCACTCTTCCATAAAGGCTAACTTTGTACAGTGCATGACTAATAGTTGTCCTATGGACAGAGTCTCCTACCTGATCTGTATATCTCTGCAGCTCGTCCAGAGTCACCATGGACCTCTTGACTGCATTTCTGATCAGCGCTCTCCTTGTTCGGCCTGTGAGTTTAGGTGGACGGCCTGAACATATTATATCTTTATTCTTTATTTGCAATGCTTGAAGGGGAGATGCACCCTTGTACATCATATGCACATGACACAATGCTTACAAACCCTTCTAAATAATGATATGCTTAAAAGAGGATTCTTTTCCATCACCATTGTGAATATATCTTCTATTGGGGTCTTCTAACCGAGCTAATCTTCTGCCACTGTCAATTTGACAAACTGTCCTTATTGTACCTAACTCCAACCTGATTTTAATTAGTTCAATAATTCCAGCTGATTCATATTAAACCATTATTTTTAACATCTTAATTTCCTGAGATGAACATTTCACATTGTTTGGTTAATCATTATAATATGGCCTTCTGCCTCAATCTTAATTTTCATTTATCCTCACCAGATAAAGAGGAAGAAAGACGGAGGGGAAAAAATCACCAAGTGTGTTTGGCTGAATAATTATTAAAATGACAATGAAAGTAAATCTTGACATCTTAACTGGAGGAAGGTTGTTACATCTGCCTTTATTGTTATTTGCAGATGTCACATTTAAGACAACAATGAAACAAAGAATGTTTGTAACGTTGTTCAATAGTAATCAGGCAATATAATGATCTTGAAAGTGTACCAGGGCTGAAACCTGCATGAAAAACCACCTATTTACCTGGGGCGAGGGAAGCCTCTGGATCCTGCAGAGGTTTCCCACGTCTTCCTGGTACCCATTGTTGCTGTGAGCGAACCCACCAAAGGAATTCGACAAGAGCTTGTTGGATTTCTGATTGCCACCGGGCTCCTCTCCATGCATGAGTGTGGCACTGCTCCTGTGCACGTATGGCTGTGCCTGCACAGTAAGCCAAAGCCACTTGTTCACAAGCAGCTTTGTACTAATGTGCAGACGTGGCTGTATTTGTGTGGCACAACACAGCCACGCTCACGTATGAAGAGGAGCACGGCCCAGATCTTCCGGAGCAGGGCGAGGGGGGAACAGAAAGAAAGTCTCTGGAGGATCCAATCACTTTAACTAGGTTAGAAGGAAAAAAATATATACAATTGTATTAAAGAATATATTCATAATGCATAAATAAAATGTTTCCCTAACATTTTAGCTTTTGAATTATTTTTTTTTACTATCTGAGGTCGATAGGTCACTGAACTTTCCAAGGGGTTATAAAAAATATTTCCTTTTGTTGAGGGTTTATTTATTACTGACTTTTCTCGCTACCTGCTTCAGTACTCAGAAATCTAGGTCCATCCATTATTTCAATTCATTTTTTTTTTAAACCAAATTTTTCTTTTGCAAGTAATCTGCTTTGGAAGATCATTTTAACTTTTTTTGCCCCTGAAATGTGTGTGAGCTTAAACTTTTAGAAGGGCTTTTTAGGATAGCTACTGTTAACAAAGATTAATAAATTCTAGCTCATTCTCTTTAAAGAGGCATTTAAGTAAAAAAAAAATGAGTTTTACTTACCTGGGGCTTCCCTCAGCCCCCTGCAGCTGATCGGTGCCCTCGCCGTATCTCTCCGATCCTCCCGTCCCCGCCGGCGGCTACTTTCGGTTTCGCTGTCAGGACCCGACAAGCTGGGAACGCGAGTGATTCGGGATGATCGGAGAGACACGGCAAGGGCACCAATCAGCTGCAAGGGGCTGAGGGAAGCCCCAGGTGAGTAAAACTCAATTTTATTTTTTTTAGACTTAAGGTTCACTTCAAAGTCTTAAGGTCAGTACAAATGCTCAACTAAAACACCACTATTTATACACCAACACATCAAAATCAGATGATAAATAATCGGGTGTACAAATTGTAGCCACACGACAAGACTAGAAACTGATATACTGTATGTGATAGGCACCCCGCAGGATCCATCTGGCGTAACTCAGTGTTGGGCTGATATTGTGCACTTGGCCACATGTGCACAATGTCGTTGTTCTGAATGTGGACGTGTTGTGCTAGCACACTCGATATGTAAATGAGTTGGATATTTAAAAGAAAAAAACAAGAAAACCATACTTACAGTATAGGTAGGTATAGGTGCCGCAAGTATAAGTAGCCAGGCATAGGTGCCCCCAGCATAGGTAGCCTGGTATATGTGCCCCCAATATATGCAGCTAGGTATAGAGGCCCCCTCAATATAGGTAGAGACCTGAGCTGTCACCCCCCCAAAGCTTCTCCAACTGAACCCCCCCCCCTTCGGGGACCATTCATTCATTATTATGCCCCTAGCACCACCTATGTGACATTCTCAGTGCCACTAGTGTGATTTAACGACATGTAGGATCTCACGCAATGCATGCAGCACGTTATTGCAAAAGCACATATTAACAGTGAAGCATACTTTTAATTTACTGTATGCTTCACTGCCTGCAACTTAATGCTAGGATAATGTGCAGTGCGACGTTTACGTTGTGGTCCTGCTTTTACAAGCAAAGTAACACAATGCCTACTGTGAATGTAGCCTAATTGGAATTATCACTGCTAATATACTTTCCTCTGGTGTTGGCCCACTAGGATACAAAACAGATATTTAATAGCATTTACATGTGTGAGCTTCAATCCTTCCATGGCAATAATAACTTCCCTCTAAACCCTGAGATGCATATGATACTTAGACATTAAATATGAGCCACCCTAGTTTCAATAGAAATGACTACTTGAAAGCTAACAAGCTGCCTAGAGGTTGGAAAAAGGTGCCTGCTGCACAAAATTCCAAACAGTGTCTCAGAAAGGCACTCTCAGCAATGACATTGTCTCTTTAACTGTAGCCAGTTATGCCATTCACACAGAACCTTTCATTAGCTCCATTTTCACGTGAAACCACGATTGCTTTTTGTTAAAATGAATGGGCATTGAAACCATACATTCATGTTTAATACTTTGCTACTGTGTTTCTGAAGAGTGCAGATGTGTACACAATGTTGTGTTAGGATGTTTTCATAAAATCCTGTTGAATGCACAAGGAACAGGCAAACGTACAGGTTAATGCCATTCATTGACCATGACTCTATTCATTGATCTATAAAGACGTTATGCAAGCATTCACTTCCCCTCTCAGCTTTCCAACTGTCTTGCATGAACATATTGTATATGGATTGTTCGCCTATATGAAAGGGAAACATGTAGCTAAACATGCAGTGCATTGAAACAGTGCACAACATACTGCTATAAAGCCTAGAAAAAGGTCCTTGATTTGCATAAATAAAATGTGTGTACATAATGCTATGCAAACCCATACACATTGTTTACTTAGATTGTAGAGATGGCCCGAACCTCCGATTTTCGGTTCGCGACCCTCCCTCGAAAGTTCGGTTTGCGCGAACTTTCGCGAACTGCAATAGTCTTCAATGGGGAGGTGAACTCTGAAAAGTAGAAAAATGTATGCTGGCCACAAAAGTGATGGAAAAGATGTTTCAAGGG
Organism: Hyperolius riggenbachi; assembly: GCF_040937935.1. Taxonomy (NCBI): domain Eukaryota; kingdom Metazoa; phylum Chordata; class Amphibia; order Anura; family Hyperoliidae; genus Hyperolius; species Hyperolius riggenbachi. The sequence goes on along the minus strand of NC_090647.1, from coordinate 177,103,479 downwards.
GTCTAACACCTGGAGGGGGGGTATGGCGGAGTGGGATACACGCCAAAAGTCCCCGGGAAAAATCCGGATTGGACGCACAGCAGCGTTTTAAGGGCAGAAATCACATTGAATGCTAAATTGCAGGCCTAAAGTGCTTTAAAACATCTTGCATGTGTATACATCAATCAGGGAGTGTAATTAGAGTACTGCTTCACACTGACACACCAAACTCACTGTGTAACGCACTGCAAACAGCTGTTTGGGTAGTGATGGCCGTGCTGGACTGGTGCGCACCATGGCGAGAGTGCTCTTTATCACTCAGTGATATCAGGTAATGTCTGACTGCCTTATCAACTTTCGATGGTTCTTTCTCTACTATTGTTAAAGCTTACATCTATTTTTTTAAAATTACATTTTCTACTTGCTGTTCAGTACCTGCAACGAGAATCTATTATGGAGGGCCCGTCTGCCATTGTGACTACGGGTAATGGCCGGGGAATCAGGGTTCGATTCCGGTCCGGAGTGGGAGCCTGAGACCCATGCTGTATAAGTAATGTACCTGCCCTGACGGTGCTTTGAAGACCAGGCATCTGTGGTCAGATGGACCCTTGACCCAGCGCAAGACGAATCAAATCAAAAGCATTTGCCAAGAATGTGTTATGGAGGGCAAGTCTGCCATTCATTCAACTGTGTGAAACTTTCAGTGGTACTTTCTCAGTACCATGGTGACCACGGGTAATGGCCGGGGAATCCTGGTTCGATTCCGGTCCGGAGTGGGAGCCTAAGAAACGGCTACCACCACCACACATCCAAGGAAGGCAGCAGGCACGCTGTGGGCAAAGGAGCAGGAACGGCTACCACCACACATCCAAGGAAGGCAGCAGGCACGCTGTGGGCAAAGGAGCAGGAACAGCTGCCACCACACATCCAAGGAAGGCAGCAGGCATGGCAGGCACATCCCGAGGTAGTGACCAAAAATAACAATACAGCCGTTTGTGTAGTGACGGCTGGGCTGGACTGGTGCACACCATGATGAGAGTGCAGGTGATGGCGGCTTTCCAGTCCATATGGTTGCCGGGCTGAGGTAGCTGAATGACAGAATAGTGACTGTCCAGCTGATCAAATTTGGTCTGTCCACAATGAAGCAACGACCTTATTATCGTGGGTGTGCCCCCCCCCCCCCCCCCGAGTCACTCATATAACCGTCGGGCATTGCTTCATTGTGATACACAGGCCCCTTTCCAGCGACAAGGTAATGATCATGAATAGGAATCGGCACATGTACATGCCTTTTGTTTTGTTATTGCAGCTGCAGTGCAGCCAGAAAAATTAGGCAGGCATGTACATGCACCAGAAAAATTAGTATAGCGGCCGCTGCTAGCAGCGGCCCTCAAAAATTCAGGAATCTGCCTGGTGTCCTGGACCCTGTTGGTGGTGGCTGAGAAGGCAGTCAAGTGGCCTACGGGCAGAGATGCTGTGTGGGGAGCGAGTTAGTCTTGGGGCAGGCAGTCACACGGCGTGCAGGCAGAGATGCTGTGTGTGGGGACTGATTTAGTCTTGGGGCCAGCAGTAGCCCTCCGGGATCTATGCCTCATTCATTTTGATAAAGGTGAGGTACTGAACACTTTTGTGACTTAGGCAACTTCTCTTCTCAGTGACAATGCCTCCAGCTGCGCTGAAGGTCCTTTCTGACAGGACGCTTGAGGCAGGGCAAGACAGACGTTGGATGGCAAATTGGGACAGCTCTGGCCACAGGTCAAGTCTGCACACCCAGTAGTCCAAGGGTTCATCGTTGCTCACAGTGCCTACATCCACACTTAAAGCCAGGTGTGCACCTGTCACACACAGACAGATACCAGACAGGCACAGTGACTCTGCGTGTGCTCACATAGGTAGGTGGGTGCACTGTGAACAACAGGTAGGTAGGTATATGCAGTGATGGGTATTACAATGTGCACCTGTCAAACACAGACAGGTAGCGGACATGCACAGTGACACTGCGTGCGCTCAACTCACGTAGGTAGGTGGGTGGGTGCACTGTGAACAGGTAGGTAGATATATGCAGTAATGGGTATTACAATGTGCACCTGTCACACACACAGGTAGTCACTGAATGTGCTGGGCCTGGCAGTGGCACACACACAGTATGGATTATCAAGGCTGACTATGCAACCCAAGTGTCAGAGGGACACACAGAAAAAAAAAAAAAAAAAAGATCACAAGAACAACATTCGCTCTCTAAAGAGCTGTTGTGGGGTGCTATTTCAGCAATAAGAATCAGCAAGGAACAAGCTAACAAGCCTACAAGATTCTAACTAATCTTTCCCTATGAGAGAGTCTGCACTGCAGCAGCTGTCCCTTCTCTATTTACTGCAGGCACACGAGTGAGTATAATGGCCGGTGGGGCCTGTCTTTTATAAGGAGGGGAGTGGATCCAGGAGGGAGTGTAGCCTGATTGGCTACAATGTGCCTGCTGACTGTGATGTAGAGGGTCAAAGTTGACCCTAATGGTGCACTATGGGGGCGAACCGAACTTCCGCAAACTTCTCCGCGATCGCGAACCCCAGAAGTTCGCCGGGAACCGTTTGCCAGCGAACCGTTTGAGCCATCTCTACTTAGATGATGATGACTAGTTATTAGAAACTGTTTTTTTTTTTTTTTTACTTATTATTATTTTTATTTTACAGGATCCTTATGAGTGATAAGGGAGTAGGGGGTGTTGAGGTGGATTTATTTTTTACTGTTCTCCATGGCTCTGTTATGAGTACTGACAAGGCCAGATTTATATTTGTTCTGCCCCTAGGCCAATTGTGTAATTGTGTTGTGACTCTCCTTTTGTGTACAGTAGCGCCCCTCTCATTCCACGTTCAGCCCCCTTTTCCATGTATAACATCCATGTGCTGCAGCGCCACTCTTTCATGAACAGCTCTCTTGGACAGTAGCTTCCCTTTTCATGTGTTGCTCCCCATTTGCAGCCTACTCTTTCATATGTATTAACCTCTTTCCAGCCGCCGAAGGCCCGGGCCTTTTTGGCCCTTCTAGAAATCTGGCCCTGAGTACAGAAAGTGAGGAGAATATAATAAATAAGTATGCTAATGGCAATATTTACATTCAAAATGTTTTATTACTCATATACTAATACAATGTGTCTCGTGTTGGTTTCTGTGTCTACAATGGTAATGGAGAACATACAGTATCTTTTAAAATGGCATGCAGGTTGACATTACCCCATCCAAATCAAAAACAAAAACTTTAATTTGTGTACATTTGCATCATATGGCACAATAGTGGTAGTATAGTAGTATAGCAGATGAACTTCATCAAATGTTTCATACAAGCCAACAGAAAAGGCAAAACGTGCATTCAGAGCACTTGCAGCAACAAACACGTACAATTACTGAAAACAGTAAGACTTCCTTTTACCAGCGCCATCTGGAAGGATAGTAAGAAATATCCCAAAAACATGAACACAACACTAAAGCCTGGCAATTAAAAGAAAGCAGATACTGCTTTGTAAAAGCTAGTAATACTATAAACAGATAACTATGCTAATCCACTTCCCTTACAGAGAAATACAGCTAGGTATTCTCTGAAGTTAACGTGGAATAAAATGAGAGATTTCTTAGTGTCTGCTTTCCCCTAACAATGAGAGCTCTCTGAAACCCAGCACGTCAGCTTCTTTGCTATTTCTACTTATTTTAAGTGCTTGTGCTCTACAGAAGTGGCAAACCAAAGTTTCCTGTACATAGAGAAACCTGTGCAGTCTTCATCATAGCCAAGTACACACCACTAACAACAAGAAAATAATTACAGCAGGATCAGTCCTCAAAAGGTCTGTTTACGTCCCTTGTTGGTGAACTACAAGGAGCAGAACCCTTAGTGAAGCAGCTAAATATCGCTCAATAACACTTTACTGTTAAATATCTGTCCCTCAATCATCAGCACAGCTTTCCCTACACTGACTACAAGCAGATTATAAAATGGCTGCCAGGTACAGGGGTATAGCTGCCTATGTGGTAAAAAGGCATAACTGAAGAGTCAAAAATAGTACCATGTTGAAGTATAGGGCGAATGCAAACTTCACATAATGTTTTTGTTAGATGTGAATGGCAAACAATCATTGTGTATCTTCCTTTGTGGGGATAAATGTGTTAGATACTCCTGAAACCTTAATTTGTTGTTGAATGGCTATACTGTTTGTCTCATATTATAAAAGAAAGACGAGTACAGATGAAAACAGTGAGGAAAAAAAAATAGTATAAAGAAGAGAGAGAGTATCCAAGCAACTACCCGGTTCCTGAAGCTTAATCTGTGCAAGACTGAGCTTCTGAAATTCCAGCCCCGCACAGCTGCATGCCTCCCAGATATGCATATCACGATCCACAACACTAGCATCTTCCCCACCTCCCAAGCCTGCTGCCTAGGTGACACCCTGTAAATTGTGTACTGCACAATTGATCACTGTGATATTCCAAAAGTTAATGCAATTAATTAAACTTGCACAAGATACCAGAGAGGGGGAAAGGGTGGTGTGTTCTTGGTACTAAAAGCCTGAGGTCCATCTCACACAGGGCACACCATCAGAGGCTGAGGTCATAGTTAGTCCCTAAAGATGTCGTACTGCTAAGGATGCCATTGTGCCAACTGTCCTTCTATTTTTGATGAATTTCCCCTGATCACCGGATGAGTCACACCCAGTGACGAAACTAGTAGGGAGACACATGAGGGAGACTGACCAGGAAGTCATGGAGGTCTGGTTAGGAAAGGTGTTGGGAGCAGCAGGCAATACAACGTGGCAGTAAGCACAGGAGACTGTGGGGGTGGAACCCACTCTAAAATTACAAAAATCGGAATCATTTGTGAAAATAATGCAAGTGTTTTTTCAACAAAATTTTAATAATATTAAACGACACTGCAAAATGAGAGCTTCATGCTTGTTTGTTGAGTTATACAACACTAATGCACTTAAATGTGAACTGCACGCTGAGAAGGAGATGATATTGGCACTGCAGAAGAAAATTTTGGTCTGCTGGTCTGTGTGAACATGAGGAGGTGAGGGAAGTCTGTTAAATGCCCCACAAGCTGGTTTGACTACTATGATTGTAGTCTTACCGTACGGACAGTCCTTTTCCAATTGGGTACAGTCTTGGTCCTCAAGTGGAGGATCTGATCCAATTATATTAAAGGAAGTGCTAGCTGACTGCAGAAATTTGTCAAAAATAGGGATTACTGCCCTGGAACAGATGCGTATCCACATACACTGAATGTTTTTTATTACAGTCTATGCTGTGTTATGCCTTGTATTTGATTGTCATTATTAGACTATTGTGGAATTTATTCTTAGGCTGGTAGTTGATATAGTAAATTAAGGCCGACTTGCACCCCTATTCATTTAAGCCTGGGTTGGGTTGCTGTTTTTTTTTTGTTTGTTTATTTTTCCTGCTACAGGTCTCATTGGGAAAAATATACATAGAGTTTTGTGTTTAGTGTAAGTGCTGTGCTCTGTGCATACTTTTCCCCTCTTGCCTGACAGAAGGCCATACGAGTGGTTAGAGTCTACAGATCTGAAATGCCTCAGGCATTGTGGTGGTGTAGTAGTTAGCACTCTCGCCTTGCAGCTTTGGTTTCCTGATTTGAATCCCAGCCAGGGAACTATCTGCACAGAGTGTGTATATTCTCCTCATGTCTGCGTGGGTTTCCTCTGGAAACTTTGGTTTCATCCCACATCCCCAAAACATACAGATAAGTGAATTGGTTTCTCCCTAAAAATTGGCACTAGACTATATGGACCAGGGCCGGGCCGAGGCATAGGCTGGAGAGGCTCCAGCCTCAGGGCGCAGTGTAGGAGGGGGCACAGAATTCATTCAGCTGTCATTCCTAATTGTGTTTGAAGCAGAAAGAAATAGGAAAAGGGGATACATGGCAGTGACTGCAAGCCAGATAACTAGATATTAAGGTGTTGGGGAGGTTGTGGGCCCTGGAGCGCCTCTTAGTCTAATAGCAATCAGTGTGTGATAGCTGGGGTGGCAGGGATGGAGGGGCACACTTTGGTGTCTCAGCCTTGGGTGCTGGAGGACCTTGTCCCGGCTCTTATATGGACACATGGGCCCATATGCAATTTATTTTTTTACCTGAGTTTTCTCCTAGGAGAAAAAATTTGATCTTTGATTCAAAATAACTTGTTAGCACTTTGCAATGGAAAAAAAAAGTATCAACAAGTAGGTAAAAAGTACTGTCAAAATTATTTTGAGTATTTTTTTTTGCTCGCTGGTGGTTTAAAAGAGGTTTTAAAATAGCACCTAGGAGAAAACTCAGGCGAAAAAGTGAATTGCATAGAGCCAATGGTAGGGATTAGATTGTGAGCCCCTATTAAGGACTGTTAAGTTATAAGAAAATGTACTCTGTATAGTGCTGTGGAAGATGTTGGTCCTATATAAACTAATAATAATAATAATACATTTCTATTGCTGGTGTTAAAAGCAGCTATGACATTGATTAGTTATGGGGATCTAAGGTATGGAGCAATGCCATTTACAGTAGATGGTGATCATCCCCATATGTTTCAATAATAAATTCAAACTTTAATGTAAACAAAATGTAAAATAAATATCTAATACAATTTTTTAACACTGAGATTCTTCTAAGTTAATTTTTATCATGGCAGTTTGCTAGGTAATACGTGTTCCTCTTTGTGATTAAAACATAGCTTCTTCAAAATATAATTCAGCGCTTTATGTATTTTTCCTGCAGTCATTCCAAATACTAAATATAATGATCTGTATAGTATAAATGTAGCAATTGGTATATTAGATGTATTTTTGTGAAATGGGAGAGGATTGCCATCACATTTGATTATCTTGATGCTATCTACTTGTCATAAACATTCTTTCAGCAAGCTGCTGTTGTGCTCCATGCTTTCTTTTCCTCTTTTATTTAATAATATAACTAATTGATAAACTGAAGGTCATAATGGTTTCTTTGAGGAACATTCAGGGCATATTCATTAATGATGGGAGAAATGTTAGCCTGTAATACTTGAGGCTAGAGGACCCTGAATGCTAAGATATTATAATAGACTAGTGAAAACTGGCTAGGTCTGTCACAAACGGGAGCACGCACGCGCCGCCCCACGTCGCGCGCATGCCCGTCCGTTGTACACACGCCCTCCCCTTCTGCACGCGTCCTCCTCAGGTGCTCGCCAGTGTCTCTGCATCTTGTCCCTGCACATGCGCAGTGCAAAAAAGCACTGACACAGGGACAGACGCAGGGAAACTTGCAAATTATATATAGAGATGATTAGAATCCTGATAAATTCATCTATTAGTTATTGGGAGGCTTTTAAGCAAATCTGAAGTGAAAACAGACTTGATATAATGAATTGTATGTGTAGTAGGGATAATTAATAGAGGATTAGTAGCATTGAAAAGAGTCTCATATTTTTATTTTCAGTTACATAACTTTATTTATAACATTGTATCATACTTTCACAGTTTAATTTTTTAATCCAACCTCTGTATTTTAAGCTGTAAACCAAGCAGAATTAATGGCCCTTTGAATTTTCCTGCAGTAAAATCTCATCAGAAAACAGGACTGAGTTTGACCAAGTTGGTCGAGCTCAGAGAAGCTCTTTTGCATAGAGAACTCAAGTTTCTTTTTTTTTTTAACTCTTCCTGGACTGGAAAACAACATGAAACTCTTTTCTTGGTTACTAATGTTCTATTTATTATCCATACTTCACATACAATTCATTATCATATAAGTTTATTTTCGCTTCAGATTTGCTTTAAGTGAGGATAGAGTTCATTGTAGATCAGCAGGTAGGCTAGTAGTAATAGGTGTTAATTACAAGGTGGCAGTTAGGGAAAGACATAGAAATAGGGTGATAGCTAGGGTTAAGCAAGCACCAAGCTGAGAAGAGATTGTTATAGTGTGAGGAAAAGTTCAGAGTATTAGGTAAAGCAGAAGGGGAAGATTAACATTAGGCACAAGGTAGGTTGTTTAGTAAGGATGCGTGGAGCCTCAGAAGACGCTCAGGAGAGTGAAACGTTTGTCAGGTCACCACCACTCCCACTTCACCCCAAAGCAGTATAGGATTGGATAGGATCTGACTGTTAATGATCATGCAAGCTGTTTGCATCTTTGCAAAGCCAGATTCATTAAAGCAGTTTTACTACACATGAGTTGAAAGTGCCAAACTGTCCTTCTTTCTCCTATACTATATAATGAAGTGTGTTTTTCACCGGTTTTGAGCACACAATACATGTGATACACTACCCAATCTGTCTTCTAGGAACATCTATGAACAACAAACGTTTCCTTCTAGTACACTAGCGACTGTAGTGCCTGTTGCTGTTACTACTGTTACATTAGTAAGGATGAAGCTAGGCAGGTGAGATAGGGAACGTTTTCGGTTTTTAGGTATTTAACTGACAGAAAATTAATCGTAACACCACATAATGACAACAAATAGTTATTTTTCTCACCATGTGAATTGCATAATTTTGACATGGCAAAGACCTCTGCACTGTCTCAGCATTTAACGTGTTACATCTAATGCACAGGACACCTGGTGGTGGTGGCTGGGGGAGGGGTCACCTACATGTATGTAGACAATGTTATCAATCTGCTAGATTGAGAAAAATGAGTTGAAAGAAAATCACAAACATGTTTTCTAAGTTGTATTAGAAGCATAATAATGTGTGCCATATGTAGTTGTATTTCTCTGTCTCTACAGAGCAATAGTGCAGACTCAGTTGTGGCATCTCCCTTGAGAAAATGATCTTCCCATCGTTTAGGGACAATAGTAGGAACATTCTACCACAATGCAGACATTTCTTTTAGCTTGTTATCATTTTCTGTTAACATCACAACATTGTATCTTGTACTTTTAGGTTGGCTGGGTTACTTTCAGATTTTCCATAATCAAAGTGATGGCTGGCTCTACTTTACAAGAAAAAAATTTTTTTCTCCAATATGTGTTACAACAAAGTACATTTGTACTTTTACATTTACGGTGATAGCTTTAATTCATCAAGAGAATTGTAGTATGATTTATTTAAAAGCAACATCATGTTCTGATTATTTAAGCCTCAACTTTGGCCAAAAAAGCCAAGAAAAGCACAATATGCCGTAGAGCAAGCGGAATCGGAAGGATGTTAAAGTGGGCTCTTGCGTCTACCATTTCAGTATAGTGCTTTTTCTTGTTCACTGGACCATGTGCTCTATTGTAACATAGAGATCTGTATTTTCCATTTAAAGGCATCAATGCAGCTGTCTTTTTCTGCTGTTCTGTCAGATGGCCTTTCTCTTAGCTGGATGAGCAGCGAATGAGAAATAAACCAGTGAGCTACATTAAAAAAGAGTTTGTACAGAGTAGCCTCTTAGGACTTATCTATCTTGTTAATGTTTCTCCTTGGGCAAAAAAATTTAAAACTGTTTCATCTCATGTTGATATTTAGTGCAATAGCAAAATCATTTTACCTTAATAAGGCCACTGACACACAACTGTATTTGTCTCTCTAATTATTTATTTATAAGTGACATGGAAATGTCTCCCTGTAGACATCCTTGACTACACCTAACACAATTGTGCCTTGCTTTCTAAGACTTTTGTTATTGTAACATGATTAAAATATCCTATTAATTATGCATCTCTCAATAAAATTGGATACAGCCAAGGAAATAAATGCACATTAATAATACATTTGTTATTAATCCATGTACTTGTCATGGATGGGATGTAAATGACTGCCTTGTGTTCTCGAAAACGTACTACCATGCTTTGTTAATTTCCAAATGCATTCAGCTCATGAGATTCATATTTTAAGCACTCAACAGGGGTTGGAAGGTTTTCCTTTTCAGGTTGTTCTTTATGTTTACATATATTTAGGGCTGAGCCAATTAAAGTCCTCCTAACAAGGAAGAATAGAGCGCTCCGTCCGGAGGTTCATGCATCCACAGGTTGAACAGCAAGCCCACTGAAAACAATATGTAGAAAAGAGAAGTAGAATAATACATACAACTGCTCTAATACATATTAACTAAGAGCCGGTTCACGCTTGCTTAAATTTAGGAAATTTTTTAAGGTCCGCTCAGGACAGGAAGTGGATTTTAATGTTAAAAATAGAACCCTCTTCCACTTGTAAAAAAAAAAAAGGATCTGCATGCTGCATTGCGGTAATGGACCAGAGAGTCCAAACTTTGTAAATTTTTCCAGACCAGCCAGGAAAATGTATGCAATGAAAGCCTATGAGAACAGACAGTGTCCGTTTTCATTAGGCTAGTCGCTGCTTCTGCTTTGGACACTCTGAACGCCGCCATAACATAAATATTCACTTGTCTGCCCAGTTGAGATGCTGTTGACTCATCTGCTTGGTCCCCAGAAAGCAGATTGGTGGCCAGCAAAAGAATGGGGATTGCCATTAGGTTGCAAAAGACCAATGGGATTCCTCAGCAACAGGGAGAATTATCATTTGTTTGTGGTGGGCCAATGAAAATTGAATAATTGAATTGTTTACCACTGTAAAGTTCTGCATTCTTGATTGGCCTTATACTTATGAAGTCTTCTGATTGGCCTAACACTACCATGGTAATCCAATTTCCATGGAAACTCTCTGTTTGGTCAATGCTTGTGAGTTTTGCGTTTGGTCTAAAATTTCCACTTTCCGCATATTGATTTTTGCCATGGTTAGCCAATTTTCAAAGAAACACTCAGAAATCAGAATTCTTCAAAAATGGAAGTGCCTGCCTATTTGTAATATAGTGAAGTCATAGAGGGCCCTATCAAATTCACTTTAACTCCTAAGTTTTCTGCAATTGCAAAACTATTGTATAGTAGGTGAAAAAGGACTGCTCACATTATTTTGAGTATTTTATTGCTTGCTGGTGGCTTAAAAGACATTTTATTTACAAGGTGTGAAATATCACCAAAGAGAAAACTTTGGCAAAAAAGTGAATTGGATCAGGCCCATGATGTTCAATCTCAAGTCAATTGAAATACAGTTCTATGGGTCAGTTCTATGATGGTGAAGAGTCCATCTAAACTTCAGATATACTAGACACAAGTACATCTGAAGCTCATATGGACTAAGCTGCAAACTGGCTGAAACTGATGGGTGAAGTTTTGAATGCTACATACAACCTAATTTCCAAAATTGTCAGGATCCTTAAAAAAGTAAATGTGTGATTATTTTTAAATTCTGCACACTATATACTTATCTATTCATATTTTAGGAAAAATATATGCTTGTCTTAAATTTGATGAAAGCACTGGCACTCCAGCTGTGGTGGAACTACAAGTCCCATGAGGCATTGCAATATTCTGACAGCTCTAAGCATAACTCGGGAAGACAGAGGCATGATGGCATTTATAGTTTTGTCACAGCTGGAGTGTGCCAAGGTTAGCCATAACTAATATATGGGAAACAGAGGACTGGAAATGCTATAAAGTTTGAACAAAATACCAGATGGAACATATTTTAACCAATTAAGGTAACTGGCAACAGGTTAGTAACATGGCTGGGTAGAAAGTGGCTGGATAGTGTACTGGTTAGTGTATTTTGCCTTTGACATGGAAGACCAGGGTTTGAATTCTGGCTATGGTCAGTACCTATTCAGCAAGAAATCCTTGAGCAAGACTTCCTAACACTGCAAGGTGGCCCCTTGAGCACATCCTTAGTGGCTGCAGCTCTTGAGCGCTTTGAGCCCAACAGGAGAAAAGTGCTATACAAATATTAGGATGAATGTTATTGAAAAGACTGAACGCTTGATGGCAATAGTAAATGATACAACTCTATCGTTCACTAGGACATGGCAACCTTGGCTCTCTGCAGCTGGGTGTTTGGGTCTTCGCTCCTGTGCTCTTTCTTTCTGATAACCAAATGTTTCACTTGATGACTTTGACTATTTCGCTCCTTCATATACTGATTCACTGACTTGCCCTGTTATATGTTTATTGTTTTATACTCTTGTTTGTATTGAAATTATGCCCTTTGCAAGGGCTTATTCATAGCTATATATTTCGAAACTCTTAATAGAATGTTTGAAACTAATATTATAGAAAAGAGCTTCACAGCAGCTGAATCTTAATCAAGGAAAGATGGGAAGGGGTACACCAATCTGGAACACTTTATACATCCGCAAAAAAAGCAGATTTTTTAAATTATTTTTACAATAATTTTGTTGACAAAAAAAAGATAATAAATAAATGCTGCAGAACTCAGAAATTCCTATTTCCATGGAATTCTATGAAAATTAAAGAGACCCTTCTCAAAAACGAAACATTTTTGGGGAAATCTTCAATTCCGACCATCTTTAATTACAACTGTATGGGCAGAAAGAGCAGTGCCACAACCATCATGTCAGACCAGAATATAACAAGACAACTTGACTTAACTGAGAGTTCTTGTTTTTCTTTTTTTCCATGAAAATTTCTTTATTAGTTTTAAACATATAACCGCAGTGTCTACATTTAACAGATTATTTATGCGCAAGATAACAATTTGCAACTTTGTTACTTTTTTACATGGGTATTGAGACACTTATACAATAAGAAAGGCATCACATCTTAGGTAATATTTGTAGACAGGGATCTTTAATTGTTATAGCACATCACACACTTTTGCTCTTGGTAGAGGTTTCCTTTAAGAGGATAAAGCCAACTAAACCAAACATGGTACCCTTAACTGGGCCAACTAGGCTGGTACCATGGACGTTTGGTTATACAATGTGGTGGTCGATATCAGGTGGCCTAAGGCCAATCGACAACTTGTCCTGAGATTGGTGTATGGGAAGGGTGGGGCCTAGTAGTGTTGAGACATACTAGCCTAAAATGAAACATAGCGTTCAATACTTTATTTATAGATTCTCAGTAAATACGCCTGTGTGGAAATGTCTCTAGCTTGGACAAGGATTGGAAACGCACATTAATGGAGTTCTTGTTTTTCTTAATGGAAGAGAGTAGAGATTACTAATCACCAGAGGGATAGCAGAGACCTGTACAGGCACAGAATTGTTGCATGATTCAACTGCACATTGTTGGACTGGGTATCAATCTTTTAATGTTTATAGGACAGTAATACATGGTTAAAGATATATTGGTTTAATTAAGAGACAGGAATTTTACTTTAATAGAATGCAATGCAAATTTTTCATAGGGTTTTTCTATTTTCCTAGGATGTTTGGGAGCCACGTAAGGGACTCATATTGTCCTTGGCTTGTTTGATTAATGGCATACATAAGTAATATTGATCAAATCTACCATTTCATTTATAAATAAGACTTTCTTATAGTTATTCACTAAGCAGTAGGAGGTTTTTAGCAGCTCTAAGTACGTTAGATGTACATTTTCTTTCTCAAGAAAACAGAGATTATATTGTCAGAGCTTTGCATTGCATATCAGATTGCTAAGCACATAATCATTTTACAATGACATTAAGAATGTTATGGAAACAGAGTATTAAAGTGCCAGTAAACCCGAAACACAATTTGGCTTTGGCCATGTAAAAGGGCTAAAAAGGACTTTAAATATATCAGCTAAATGAACAATAATGACAACAATAACACATAATATGAATAATAAAAATAACACACCGCACATGCCACGGCCTCTAAAACTACTGTCACATACAAGTTGTTGATTAACCAGCTTTTTGTATTGGCTGTACAATGAACAGGCATGTTGGCCTTCTCAAAATGTTCCGATTTCCGTAGTGTGGCAGGGAGGGAAAGAGTACATGTATGTTGCATTATTCAATTTATTTGAGCGGAGAGTGGATAAAAATTATGGGGGAAATCTCCTACATAAATCACCAACCAAAAGCTATATTTGTATAAAAAAAAGTTCATTGTAAACCTACTAATGTTAGGAAACTTATATGGGTCTCCAGTACAAGTTGACTGGTTTCCCCAATACACAGTTATGCAAAATAGGTGGGGTAACACTAGGCAACACAGCGTTTAGGAGCAGCTGTTGCAAGTGGAGAAGAGCAATGCGGAGGGGTACCAGAGTAGCTGTGAATCAGTAGACTCAATCAAAGGAGAATGCCATCTCCCGGCTGTCCAGAGACTTTTAAATCACTTGATCTGTATCACACTTATTCAAATAATTTGGTACGAATTTTAAATTAAATAGCTATGCATAGTTTTGTTTGCTACACAACTGTACTCTTTGCAATAAATATATTGAAAGTGCCCTGCTACTAAGAGAATGGGAATGCTTTTCCAGCAAAGAGCAGATACCCTGACCTCACCAACCTACTCCCTCTTTTGAGTAAAACTGAGCACAAATTTTGCACAATCATTATTTTGCATCAAAATTCACAATTATGATGCAAAAAAGTAGGAATGCGAAATTTCTGGCAAATTTTTCATAATTCAGCAAAGTATGTTTAATTCCATGAAAATGCAAAATTCGATCCATTGGGAACAAGTCAAACCATTTTTTTTTTTCAAAAAGATCTTGTAGTTTTTGAGAAAATAGATTTTAGAAAATTCAAAGAAAAAATGTTTTTATACTTGGTAAAATGACATTTTGCTGTAGTACACTTTAATATGTACCAAGTTCCTAACTCTGTATACACATTTTAAGTAAACAGAGAGCATAGGGTCGCCCATTCCAACCCCTTGTTACCCACGCAGGCTTGTATAGCTAGAATTCAGCACCTGGACCTCTTGGGGCTCTGCCTCCCGAGATATACCAACCTGCATGATGTAGGGGGCTTAGGAAAAGAGGGCCACGTTGTCTACCCCTCTAGCCCAGAGCCCTTGACCATGCCAGGGCTCTTCCCCTCCCTTGTTTCCCTATATAAAATAACTTGAACCTCAATATATATATTAACCACTTTATCCACCACTACAATATATCTACATCCTCTGTGATTTCATCTAAGCCACAAGGACGTAGATATACGTCATGTAGCAGAAGCAGTGCTGTGCAGGATTGGGCTTGCTCCTGTGCACACTTCTGGCAGTATCTGATGCAGCACTAATTGGTGAAAGGGATTATATGTTCCCAGAGCCAATAAGATTGATTTTTACCATTAAAAAGACTTTTATTTTCTCAGTTCATAGTGAAAAAAAACCACTAGAGCATTATGTTAGAATCAAATATCTTCATCATAAATTGTGACAGGAACATAATCTAAGTTTTGTGATAGTAAGACAGTAAGAATAGCCAAACAAAACTTGTGTTTTTTATCAACCGTAATACTTTTTATTCTTAAACTGGAATTAGTAAAACTGAGAAATAATGTGGGTTTTTTCTATTTTTTTCCCTTTTTTACTAATAAAATGCATAGAAAACAAAATTGGTCAAGGGAAAAAAGTTTCATACAATGAAAGCCTAGTTTGTCTTTGAAAAAAACATTATATATTGCATTAATGTGTCATAAGTAGGCATAAAGTTTGTGCTGATTAAATAGGGACATAGCTAATGTCATGCTGGTACGTGGTGAGATAGCATACAGGTGATATACATCAATAGTTTTAATAGCGTAGTCAATAAACGAGCAGGGTAATACACATAGGTCAGATGTCAGTCGTTTTGTCAGGATTAGGCAAATAACTTAGTCAGGGACAGGCTGAGTCGTGCACGTATATCAGATGACTAAGGTACAGAAGGACTAAACAGAGGCGATGTCAGGAGGCAGGCAAAAGGTCAATACACAAATATCAGATGGCTAAAGTACAGAAGGACTAGACAGAGGCGAGGTCAGGAGGCAGGCAAAAGGTCGGTACACAGATAATAATAATACAATGAAGTAATATCTCAAATTAGTAGAATATATACTAGATGTTACAATATATATACTAAAAAAATAAGCTACAGAAACAAGGCTGACTACCTAGAGTACATATATATTGAGCGACTACACAATATATAAATGTAGCTCAGAGAGGCTAGCTAGCTAGACCTATAACCAGCGTACTGATTAGTATCAAGGCCAGCAAGCGACTGACGCTCCTGGCCTTATATGCAGATAAGGGAATAGCCCACAACCACAACTCCCCATATGATGTCAGGTGATGACATCACCTCAGATCCGCCTCCTTGGCCTTTAAAGGCCGCTCTGACTCCCACGCGTGCATCTAGCTGAACTGCGCGCGCCCTGAATCACCGCCTAAGAGACACCAGGGGTGCCGTCCGAAGAAGACGGTGCGGACGACCCAGCAGCGGACACCAGCGCAGAAGTCCCGCTGCTCACCCGGACCATACCAGAGATGCCGCAGGACCTGCTGCTGGAAGGTAAGGACATTGCACCTAAACTGTCAAAACTGTGAAAACTGCTCTGATCCAAAGTGGTTAAAGTGTATCACAGTAAAATGTAATTTTACGGATTTTCAAAAAAAAAAAAAAAAAACCTCTTTGGAATTTGTAAAATTCATTTTCTCAAAAACTGTACCCCCATTGCACTAACCATTTTGGTTTGTGCAAATGTTTTTTTACAATTTATTGCAAAATGACTGCTGCTGCATTTTTAAGCCTGCGAAACAGCCAAAATATATGAATAGATTTCATAGTTACATAGCTATTTGGGTTGAAAAAAGACATACGTCCATCGAGTTCAACCAGAGAAGATCAAGTTCAACCAGAGAACTGCACAATTTTGTGTCATCTGCAAAAATAGCAACATTGCTTTCTACTGCATCTACTAGGTCATTAATAGATAAATTGTAGAGCACTGGACCCAGTACTGACCCCTGTGGCCACTGCTAACAGTCACCCATTTTGAGTATGATCCATTGACCACAACTCTTTGTTTTCTGTCCATTAGCCAGTTCCCTTTCCATGCACACAGACTCTTCCCCAGTCCTTGCATCCTCAACTTTTGCACCAGACTTTTGTGGGGAACAGTGTCAAAGGCCTTTGCAAAGTCCAAGTACTGTATATCACATCTACAGCATTCCCAATATCCACATTAGCGTTCACTACCTCATAAAAGCTGAGCATGTTAGTCAAACAGGACCTGTCTTTAGTAAACCCATGCTGATGCTGAGAAATAAGATTTTCTACTATGAAGTCCTGTATAGTATCTCTTATGCTACGTACACACATGCGACAACGATCGTTCGTTGAGAACGACGAACGAACTTTTAATTGATGAAAGAACGACCTAAGTAAAGATAGTTTTAAAAGGTGTGTAACGATCTGATTGTTAGAATGAACGTTACATCACGTAAAGCAACTATTGCGCCTGCGCATAAAAATGAGAAGTTTCACGGAGAAATTGTGAAATGCGCATGTCAAGCCTAGTACGAACGACCGTTTCCAACGATGTACTACTTTTGCAAACGATCGTCGTTGGTTAAAATCCGCCGAGACAGAACTTTCTTTTGTAGCGATTTGGCTTGTTCGTCGTTTGCCTTAATAGTCGGTGGTTCATTTTTTGTAACGATCGTCGTTGGTAAAGATAGGGGGAACGATCGTTACAAACGACTATAGTCGCATGTGTGTACGCACCTTTAGTAACCCCTCAAATAGTTTGCATACAATTGATGTTAAGCTTACAGGTCTATAATTTCCTGGATCTGATTTCTTGCCCTTCTTAAATAATGGGAAAATGTGGGCTGTACGCCAATCCACTGGGACTCTGCCAGTTGAAAGAGAGTCATAAAAGATAAGATAAAGGGGTTTATCTAAACTTAATTCCCTTAGGACCCGAGGATGCATGCCATCCGGTCCAGGTGCCTTGTCTATTTTTAAATTATTTAGTCTTGCCTTCCCTTCTTCCTGTGTTAAGTATATAATGTTACAATTGGAAGATTGAGACTCTTCTGCATCTGTAATTTGCAACAGTGATGTTTCCCTTGTGAAGACAGGAGCAAAGAAAGCATTTAATAACTCTGCCTTACCTTGGTCATCTACCATTGAGTTCCCACCCTCATCCTTTAGGAGTCCAATACAACCTTTCTTTTTTTTAGAGTTGATGTACTTGTAAAACTTTTTGGGTTTGATTTGATCTCCCTAGCTATTTGATTTTCAGCTTCAATCTTTGCCAGCCTAATTTCTTTTTTACAACTTGTATTGCACTCCTTATAATTGCTTAAAGCAGCCCCGGTTCCCTCCCATTTTAGGACCTTATAGGCATTATTTTTCCCCTTTATTTTATCTCTAACCTTTCTATTCATTAGTGTTGGGCGAACAGTGTTCGCCACTGTTCGGGTTCTGCAGAACATCACCCTGTTCGGGTGATGTTCGAGTTCGGCCGAACACTTGGCGGTGCTCGGCCAAACCGTTCGGCCACATGGCCAAACTAAGAGCGCATGGCCGAACGTTCCCCGAACGTTCGGCTAGCGCTGTGATTGGCCGAACGGGTCACGTGGTTCGGGCCCGAACGCGCTCTGATTGGCCGAACGGTCACGTGGTTCGGGTAAATAAATACCCGAACCACGTCATATCTCCGCCATTTCTCTGTGGGTTTAGCTTTGGGTAGGCAGGCAGGGTAGTTCGCTCTCCAGCCACGCTAGCCAGGGTCCCCCCCAGTCATTGTGTGTCGCTGCTGGGAACAGTAGTACACCGCTCGCTCAGCCACACTATATATAGCATTGTTTACTGCCACTGTGTACCTCGTTCAGCCACGCTATATATAGCATTGTGTTTTCTGACACTCTGTGTACACGGCTTAGCCTGGCTATATAGCATTGTGTGTACTGCCACTGTGCACCTCGCTCAGCCACGCTATATATAGCATTGTGTTTTCTGACACTCTGTGTACACGGCTTAGCCTGACTATATAGCATTGTGTGTACTGCCACTGTGCACCTCGCTCAGCCACGCTATATATAGCATTGTGTTTACTGCCACTCTGTGTACACCGCTCAGCCAGACTATATACCATTGTGTGTACTGCCACTGTGTACCTCGCTCAGCCACGCTATATATAGCATTGTTTACTGACACTCTGTGTACACGGCTCAGCCAGACTATATAGCATTGTGTGTACTGCCACTCTGTGTACACGGCTCAGCCAGACTATATAGCATTGTGTGTACTGCCACTCTGTGTACACCGCTCAGCCAGACTATATAGCATTGTGTGTACTGCCACTCTGTGTACACGGCTCAGCCAGACTATATAGCATTGTGTGTACTGCCACTCTGTGTACACCGCTCAGCCAGACTATATAGCATTGCGTACTCTGCCAGTCAGTGTGTATATTGCTGGGATCAGTAATACTCCACTCACCGCCAACCACTATATGAGCTCACCATGAGTTCCTCAGAGACCTCCGCTGTGAGCAGCACTCCCAACAACAGCAACAGCCAACGCCCCACGCAAGCTATAACATCCACCCCAGCAGCCAGTGGTCAGCAGCAGCCCTCTCCGGAGGAGAATGTTGTGTCCATCGGTCCGTCGCCAGAACGATTAATGAGGGCTGCCATTGAGGAGATGATGGGGCCTGATGTGGAGGAGGAGGTCTGGCTCAGGCCAGCATCCCAAGTTAATGTTGAGGACGATGAGGGGTCTGTGTCTGGGGATGTTGGGGTGGCAGAGGTGGTGGGTGGGTCAGACTCAGGAGAAGAGTTGTATGATGAGGATGATGATCGGGACCATCTGTATGTGCCTCAGAGTCCGACCCCGGAAAACATGTTGTATCGTGTGTTTAGGTACTAAAATCTGCGTTCCCACTTCCCAGTACTGCCCGCAGTGCCCGGGTCCACGGATCCATATAATTTTTTGGGCAGCACTATCAAACTGTGGTACTATGAGTGAGTTGCCATGGTCCTTCTGTGCTGCCTTTCACACTCACCGTCTGTCTGCAGATGGATTGTTCAACACAGCTACGCCATCTGACATGTAGTCCTGGACCTTGACCATCTTCTCCAGGCGATTGGTGTTGGAGGACGTGGAACTGCCCAATTGCTGTTCTGTGGGCTGCTGCATGGGTGTCAGAAAATGTTCCCACTCCAAGGACACTGCCAATACCATTCCCTTTTCAGCACTAGCAGCAGCTTGTGTTCTTTGCTGCCCTCCTGGTCCTCCTGGGTTTGCTGAAGTCAGTCTGTCGGCGTACAACTGGCTAGAGAAGGAGGAGGATGTCAATCTCCTCTCTAAAGTCTCCATCCTCAAGGGCCTGCTGGAATTGTTCCATTTTTGACCTGTCTGACACTTTCTTCAATCAGTTTTTTAACATTGTGTTTGTATAAACTGGGTATAAACCCAGTAATTGGTGTTGTCCAGATTCCAGAATAATGAATAATAATGAATAGTGAATAATGCACGGGCCGCGTTCAATGCAGTCTAGCATGAATTGAGCCATGTGTGCCAGAGAGTCCTGCCAGACTCCTCTGTCTTCATGTTCTTGTAAGCGTTGTGATTGTTGTGATGCACCATATTCGTCACCAGCATCACTTTCTTCCTCTTCTGCTGTCCTTTCCCGCTAAATTGTGGAAGTCCAACGTGCACCGCTCTGTCCCTCGGCAGTGGGGGCATCCAATTCCTGCTCCAACTCCAGCTGTTCCTCGTCCTGTTCTTTGTCATAGCTGGGACCAGCGTTTCCTGAGGCAGGTTGCCTGATGTTGGTATCATCACGCTGATCGTTTTCATCTTCAGAATCCCCCACTTGCATCATGCCAGCGGTTTCCATCTTCAACATTGATTTCTTCAGTAAACACAGCAGTGGTATTGTAATGCTGACTGTAGAGTTGTCACTGCTCAGTCACAAGCAACGTGGATTGCTCAAAATTTTGGAGGACTTGGCAGAGATCCAACATGGTGGCCCAATCCGATCCACAGAAGCTTGGTAGCTACTAGCTGCTGGAATGCGCCTCGGCACTGCGCAAAAGCGTGCTAGCATGTGCAGCGTAGAATTCCAGCGCGTAGGCAGGGACATCAC
Source organism: Hyperolius riggenbachi (assembly GCF_040937935.1). Classification (NCBI taxonomy): domain Eukaryota; kingdom Metazoa; phylum Chordata; class Amphibia; order Anura; family Hyperoliidae; genus Hyperolius; species Hyperolius riggenbachi. The sequence continues at coordinate 177,082,666 of NC_090647.1, read as the reverse complement.
CCAGCGAGCGATGGTGCGCTAGATTGAAGCGCTCCTGCATCTCTTGGTGAGTCCTTCAGAAGCGGTACTGGACTTTTAACAATGTTTTTTTTTTTTTCCTTCAACAGAAGATCTGCCACGTTGGAGTGAGGAGGACGCCGCCGACCCCGACACCAAGCTGAACCCCGGCAAACTCCAAGCAGAGGATCTTCAGGAACCCTCAAGGCTTTGAGCAAGCTGAGGAGGATCAGCAGTCCCGACGAGACCTCTCCTCATATGCGACTGAGTGCAGTGGAGCTCCCCAGAACAACCTCTCAGTTGTCACTTTGTCACTGGTCACTTTGTCACTTTGTCATTTTGTCACTTTGTCAGTTGTCACTTTGTCACTGGTCACTTTGTCACTTGTCACTTTGTCATTTTGTCACTTGTCACTTTGTCACTTGTCACTTCTCACTTTGTCACTTGTCACTTGGTCACTTGTCCAGATGATCTCGGTACACCTCCTGAGATTCAAATTCCTGCACACATTGCTCTGGGATTTGGGTGTGATGAATGATGCATCTAACTGGCCACCGGAGGCAATTAAGGCCTTCAAAACATTGAAAGCAGCTTTCTGTTCCGCCCCCATTTTGCGTCATGTTGAGTTGTTGACGTCATGTTCATCCTCGGCCTCGCCTTGCATTTCAGTGCGAGGTGCATTTTCCACAGAAAAAGGTTGTGAATCCGGGCACAACATTTGTGGCTGTTCCATTGACCTTTCACAGGTAGAAGATTGTGGGGGTGGGAATAGCTCCTCCGAATAGCCCATTGTGTCCTGAAAACTACTCATTGCATTGCTTTGCGCACACATTTTTTTGTCCTCATGCAAGGCCTGAGTTGCACCTGAAAGCGTGGCCTTCTCCTCCTGCGCCTCCTCCTGTTCCATCACGTCTGCTGCTACTGGGTTAGCGTTGACGCCCGGTCCCTGTTTATTGAACCTCTTATCTTTATTACATTTATGACTGCATGGCGGTAAAAAGCATGCTATCCGCACGCTTCTTGTCCTCATGCAAGGCCTGGGTTGTTGTGTCTCAAAAAGCATGGCCTTCTCCTCCTGCGCCTGCTCCTGTTCCATCACGTGTGCTGCTGCTGATGGGTTAGCGTTACCGGTCCCTTTTCCTGGAACCTCTTCTCTGTATTACATTTATGACTGCATGGCGACAAAAAGCATGTTACCTGTGCAAAGAAACATGACATTTTCCACATTTAAAAGACAGTTTTTCCTTTGAAACTTTACAATCAATTTTCTCAAAAACTATAAGCTCTTTTTCAAATATTTTTTTTCCTCTTGTACCCACTCCCAAGGTGCACATACCCTGCTAATTTGGGGTATGTAGCATGTAAGGAAGCTTTACAAAGCACGAAAGTTCGGGTCCCCATTGACTTCCATTATGTTCGGAGTTCGGCGCGAACACCCGAACATCGCGGCGATGTTCGGCGAACGTTCGTGAACCCGAACATCTAGGTGTTCGCCCAACACTACTGCCAGCCAATCACAGCGAGCAGCTCTGATGGCATTAGCCTATGAGAGACAATTGCTCTGTTACCCTCTCTAGGGTACATCCGTGACACTATATACGCTATAGATCGCAGCACTGTACAATGTAAATAGACGGCGGTTTCGCCGTCTAACAGTCTGATAGTGGCGATTGCCACTTGGGGACTGTTGACAGAGGGGAACTTCATCACTTAAGCGGGGATGCGCTCGATCCTCTGCAATCTCCACCCCACTTCCCGCCAATTGGCGTTACACGCTCCTGGGAGAGCCACCTTGTGGCCGCCGATAGGGTAAATATTGAAGGTAGGTAGAAGGTAAGAAGGTAAATATTGATCCCATACGTGGGTCGATTAGGGCACTTTCTCTCTTCAGATATGTATGTAAAATCCAACATTCCGATCAACAATTTTCCAGTTGACTATAGAATCATTCATGTAAATTTTCTCCATGTACTGCATGGTTTCATGTACAATTTGATCATAAAAATCTGATTAAATGATCACATCTGAGAAAAATATTGTACCAGTAATGGGCACCTTTAGAAGATCGAGAAAGCCTGCCCACTGTCCAGAGGCTTCTCTCTACTGAGGTAAGTATGTTTTTTTTCTTTGGTTAAATACTTTGGGTATGCTTTAATAAAAATGGTAGCATCCATTTGCCATTTAATTTTTTATATTGCAATATTTTCAGTGAAAAGTTTCTAATGTGTCACCTCATTATAGTTGGTATAATTTTGTGAAACATTGCCTATATAAACACGCCCAATGTCATCATGAAGATAGCTGTTTACAGACCCCCACTTTATTTTCCTTCATTCCTGTGATTTTTTCCCCCATGCTTGTGTCTTTTTTTCATTTAGACACTGAAGCTGCCGTGTTATTGTATAAAATGTAAGAGTAATGGCTGCTATGTAAGTCACACAAAGAACATCTCCAGTGTTTTGATGCCAGCCCAGGAGTGATCAAGACATGATATCAGTTTTCTGTGTTCTTTCAGCTGGATGGGACACAATAAACTCTGTTCCACTCCTTTTACTTTTTATATTTTTATTTGTCTTTGTCATCCCCGAAAATGTTCAAAACTTTTTAAAGGTTCTTTTAGTGGTGAAATAAAATAGTAATAGAAAGGAATAGCAATATATCCAAGAGATGCTTTCAAATTGCCTTGTTTCTTTCTCTCACTGCCCCAGGCAGGAGATGTGAATGTGTTTCATGCTAAAATGAATGACATATTTCATTGCTCTATCTTCCATTTCTTCTTTAGCTCACTCAATTATTGAAAAAACAAAAATTATGATACACCTCATCTCACAATAAAATACATGCACTGTTATGTTTTGTGCACATGCTACAGGACTGACTTGTTTGAAAGTTAATGCTCTGAAACTATTCAGGGCTCTTTACATTCTTTACTAGTACCTAAGGTTAGTATGCCTCTGGGCAATGTTAGAGTAGTTGTGTTGTAAAGCCCTAATGTAACATTAAAGTGTCTTGGCTTTTCCCACAAATGGATAAAATGAAGTAGCCGGTTTGTTCTTAAACTATCTATGTCTTAAAATCAATTCTTTTTAAGAAGCGGCAGTAGATTAAAAGACACAACATCCCTTAAATGACTCAATAGCCTGGAGTTTTCAGCTCTATCCTATATACAATTTCCGAGCATTCCTAAAAAGAAAGGGGAAAAAAAGCCTTAAAGGGAAATTGAAGTGTACTGTATTGTGCGCTTTATACCATGTAAAATGTAAACACGTCCGTCACTGAGGGAGGCTTTGCTGAAAAGACATTGCTCTTTTTCAGCCGAGTGTGCATGTTCATATTCTTATCTTTCATGATGGATTGTGCTTTCTAAGTCCGACAACCATCTAATACCTGTATTTAGCCGTAGACAGGCTAGAAAACCTTGTCCAAGTGAGACTATTTCCCTTACAGATAAGGTTGTGTGCATGGCTCACCTAACCTTATCCATTTTAGTGACAGGCAAGCCAAGCATTGCCTTTTGTTACTCCCTGTATGAAATGGACTAAGAGTGGTGGAATCAGTCCTGCACATTCGATCGCCCCCAGCTCACTGTGAGCAGATTTATAAAAACCATATTCTAGCCTTCCTGCGTAAAGGTCAGCAATGAAAGCATATTAAAAAAAATAGAAAATAAAGCTTAGAAAATAATCAAAAGCTAAAGTGAAATTGAATGTGTATTGTTTTACAGTGGGTATTCAATTATGACAAATGGTAAAGTCAATGGGCTTGATTCACAAACCCGTGCTAACTGTTAGCATGGGCGTGCTAAACAGTTAGCATGTGAAGTGCCGCTCACCGGACTTTTGCACGCGCAAAGTGCCATGATCGCAAACATTTGCGCGCGATAACGCGGACTTTTGCATGGAAAAAAGTCCGGCGAGCGGCACTTCACGTGCTAACTGTTTAGCACGCCCGTGCTAACAGTTAGCACGGGTTTGTGAATCAAGCCCATTGTTTATGTTGATATACATACAACTAAAACTCTTAACACATTGTGGACTTGGAGGACGACTGCTCATGATATCACTGACTCACACATTCCTCGTGTTCCACTATCCTACAGTGTTACTCCACCCCCACTGTTCACCCCACCCACAGGCTAACACTGTCGTCCTTGTCTGTTCTACATTGGAGTAGTGGCTGTATAGATTACTGGTTAAAAAAGGTACCTTTGACATAGGAGACAAAGGTTTGAATCTTAGCTGGAGCCCAGACACATTCTTTAGCCTAGACCAGTGATCTGCAAACTTGGTTCTCCAGCTGTTAAGAAACTACAAGTCCCACAATGCATTTCACTTTATGAATCACGGTTGTGACTGTCAGACTCCCGCAATGCACTGTGGAACTTGTAGATTCCTTAACAGCTGGAGAGCCAAGTTTACAGGTCACTGGCCTAGACAAAGAAGAGGCTGCTAAGTTGAAGGACAACTGAAGTGAAAGGGATATGGAGGCTGCCATATTTATTTCCTTGTAAGCAATACCAGTTGCCTGGCTGTCTTGCTGATCATCTGCCTCTATTGCTTTTATCCATAGACTCTGAACAAGCATGCAGTAGATAATGTGTTTCTGATTCTGACATTGTCAGATCTGACAAGATTAGCTGCATGCTTGTTTCTGATGTTATTTAGACACTAATGCAGCCAAAAAGTTCAGTAGGGCTGTTGCTTAAAAGGACATAAATATGGCAGCTTCCATAGTTTTCTCACTTCAATGGTCCTTTAATGAAAGTCTATGGAGACTTTTATACTTAATGTGACACGACACAGTGCAACTGAAGTATTCAAATTGCTGCAATCCCGCCGCAAAGTCAATAGTGTGTCACCACTCGATCCATGCCTGCCGCACAGATTACACAGTAATGCAAGTCTATGGTGATGCATTAAGTGTAAACGATGGAGCGTGCTGCAATGCGGCGCACATGCATGGACCAATGTGAATCTTGGTGATGTACTTCCTGTGCAGCAAGGAATACGCCATTGAACAGGGGTGGGCCCATGCATATGACCCTGTCGGCACACTCTGCCACCAGGTCATATGAAATATGCTCTCATGCAGTTCTGTGATTCTGTGACAGGCTCCCCTGCTGGTGGATCACCACACCACGCAAGTATAAAAACAACCTCAAGCAACTGGATTTTATACTCCAAGTTTTTTTTTCTTCCCTATTTGCAGGATATTGGTTTGAACTGCATGGTCCTTGTATACTGAGACTGAAAGTGGTTTGTAAGTAGTTTGAGCCTTTAGCAGTTTTCGGTATGGATTCTGTCTGCCTCTTATTCAGTCTGCATTCCTTCTCATGTCTTTCAGAGCACATACTTTACTTCTGGTAGGCTGCATCCAGTAGCTTCTTGTTGCCAGAAAAGTGGTAGTTCCGCTGCACTGCTCCTGTGTGGTGGTTGGAGATGTCGCGAACCTCCGATTTTAGGTTCGCGAACCCCGTTCGTGAACTTCCACGGAAGGTTTGGTTCACGTAAAAGTTTGCGAACCGCAATAGACTTCAATGGGGAGGCGAACTTTGAAAAATAGAAAAAATTATGCTGGCCAGAAAAGTGATGGAAAACATGTTTCAAGGGGTCTAACAACTAGACCCCCAGGTGGCGGAGTGGAATAGACACCAAAAGTCCTGGGGAAAAATCGGGATTTGACACAAAGCAGCGTTTTAAGGGCAGAAATCACATTGAATGCTAAATTGCAGGCCTAAAGTGCTTTCAAACATTTTGCATGTGTATGCATCAATCAGGGAGTGCAATTAGAGTACTGCTTCACACTGACACACCAAACTCACTGTGTAACGCACCGCAAACAGATAGTTACGCACCGTAACAGATAGTGTAACGCACCGTATAGATAGTTAGGCAGGGCCTAGCTGGCACAGTAATAACAATTACCAAGGTCCAGCTGCAACAGATAGGGCTGTATAATGTCAGTGTCAGTGAGCAACACACAAAAAAAACACATCAGGAAAACATTAGAGCTCTCAAAAGAGCTGTTGAGGGGTGCTATTTTAGCAATAACAATTAGCCAGGAGCAAGCCAAAAGCCTAACTAATCTTTCCCAGGGAAAAAAAATCTGCAGCAGCTCTCCCTAGTCTGTCTATTTGCAGCAGGCACACGAGTGAGTGTCATGGCCAGCGAGCCTGCCTTATATAAGGGGGGGCTCCAGGGCTTAGTGTAGCCTGAATGGCTACAATGTGCCTGCTGACTGTGATGCAGAGGGTCAAGGTTGACCCTCATAGTGCATTATGGGGCGAATCGAACTTCCGCAAAAGTTCGCCTGGTCCAGGCGAACGCGAACCACCAAAGTTCTCCTGGAACCCTTCGCAGGCGAACCATTTGCGACATCTCTAGTGGTGGTAGTCATGGCAGGGTCGTCACTGCTTGCAGAGAGTGACAGGGGAGCCTGTCATAGGTGCACCAGATGTCAGGAAAGTGTTAGGGTGCCCCTGGAACAGTAGTGGCTGACATGAAGGGAGAGTTGGGGTCATGGGTGTCCAGAACAGCGGGTGAAGTGGATGTTGGTTGAGGTTTGGGGTGTTCGGGACTGTAGCAGCATGTGCAACACGATTTTTTGGCACTGAAGGAGAAGTGCTTCAGTGCCAGAACTGGAAGACGGTGTTACGTGCCCATACACCACAGGCCGATTCCCAATTGATCTCACTATGAAATCGCTCAGGGATAGGCCTTGTGACGCTGCACCTGCTGTCTCGTCGGCCTGATGCTGCCCCCTTTAATGTCAAATTGCCCCCCAGTGCGGTATACTTTACTTGTCAGACATAGTGGCAGACACTGACAGGTAAAATATACTGCACGGGGGAAGGGGGGGGGGGGCATTTTACATTAGTCGCTATTGATACATGTCTCGCCTCGTTGATCCGCAATGCTCTTGGTGGCATTGATTTTATAATAATTATCAAATCGGAAGGTCGATCGGCCGCCAAGATGAAAGATGTATGGCTACCTTTAGTGTGCATTGGGGAAGGAATGTACAATGGGTCTGCTAGTAAAGAAGAATACTGGTGGACTCGTACTTAAAACAGGTTCCATTCCAGGAGATTGTTTTTAAGTAGAGGTTGTTAGAAAGTCACAGTGATTCCCTTTTTGCTGCTTCAACTGGGACATGTGCATTATAGATGTGAATCTACTGTAAACAGACCTGCAGCACACACAGCTCAGCACACATACTCTCCAGCAGAGGGAGCCTCACAAGGAAGACTGAATTTACCTTGTGCTCTGACCACACACAGGTTCATTCTGTGCACCCAGGCACCGGTGCATTCTGGAAGGTCACACTGGATGACCTTAATAGAGCCCCAAATAGCTGTCGACTGGCTGTACTGCACAGCTCTAGGTCTCCATCATCTTCTTTGTCTGTCCTACATCCTCTACCCAGTTTGTTCATATCTACAGAAAGTAATATGTTGGGTGATCATAGAGGATTACCTGTAGACGACAAGAAGACTTATAGGCCAATGCTTGCTATTTTTTGCTCTCTCATTTAGACTGCATGGTGTTTAAGATGTTAATAAAGCTGGGATGGAGCTGGGAGGGGCTATATTTTTCCTATATCCTAGCAGGGCTATTTTTGAAGCAGTAGTCCTCTGCCATTATGGTTTGTCATGTATCGCATATTCGTTCTTAGACTCTAGACCAGGATTTTCTTTCTTATTGTATGACTTCACCGTCTAGTGCAGCAATAATATATTGGGTCCAGTATGTGTAAGTTAGGCTCCCAAGAGATCCAAGTCCTGGATAGCTGTAATTTACAAACACTGATTATTTGATTTAAGGTGGGCTAAACTACTAAATTTAGAACTGTCTTACTTTAAATTAAACAATAAACAGCATGCACTTTGATTTTTCAATAAACCAAGCTAATGAAGGAGTAGAAATGACCTCTCCTGCATGCTTTATTATGTGATTGGTGACTTGTGCTTTCTGCACCTCACAAAGCTGTCTTTTTTAGTGCCTGAATTTCAGCTCTGCTTGACTGTAATGCAGGCAGGTCAAGATTTTTGCCACCAGATCTGGTTAAAGTAAAAACTGCTTTTCAGTAGTTAGTATTATGGCAATGTTAAAGTGATATTCCACTCTAGTTAGTAAAACAAAACTATCTCCTAATTCAAAAAAACAAACAACAACAACAACAAAATATTTTATATATATATATATATGTATAAATATATATATATATATATATATATATATATATATATATATATATATATATATATATATATATATATATATATATATATATATGTATGTGCGTGTGCACGTACGTGTGTACGTACGTATGTACATACATACATACATGCATACATACATACATACATACATACATACATATATATATTATTTATATAGCACCGACATCTTATGCATCACGGTACAGAAAATATAGTCTTGTCACTAACTGTCCCTTAAGGTAGTTTACAATCTAATCCCTACCATAGCCATATGTCTATGTATGTATCATGTGGTATCATAGTCTAGGGTCAATTTAGGGGGAAGCCAATCAACTTATCTATATGTTTTTGGGATGTGGGAGGAAACCGGAGTGCCCAGAGGAAACCCACACAGACACGAGGAGAACATACAAACTCCTTGCAAATGTTGACCTGGCTGGGATTTGAACCCAGCGCTATAAGGCAAGAGCTCTAACCACTATGCCACTGCGCTGGCTATTATAATGTTAGGTCTATGCATTGCTTTTATACTTTTTTTTGAACCCATGCTAAGTATTCCATTGCACTAAAAACAAATATAGCCTGGAGAGTGGCCACCAGTGACCAGTGCATATTAAGTTACTCCTGTGTACCTAAGTAAGCCCACAGTCTAGTCCACCTTTCAGTTTCTGACTTATATTTAAATGTTCTATACTAACACAAATGTATTTATGTATTTATTTGTTGCTAAACACATGTTCCCTTGAGACACCTTCCTTCCACTCTGTTACTCTTTCTTTACCAGGATTTGCTGTTTTCTGAGAGGCACAGTCATAGCTGACTTATTTTCCCAATATTCTGTGTATTTTAACATTTTGGAATATAGAGTGGCTTTCACGCTTCTGCATACATTAACTCTTTCCATCAAGAATTGGCTCATGGTGCCTCTTACGCCTCCAAATAAGTGTAAAACAAATAGAAATGCGTCACTGGCACTTCTTGCTGCTTTTATGGAGAGCTTAAGCAGCAACTTTGCCTTGATGCACATTTTATGGCACAATATTATCTTAATTTTGAAAAAAATGAACTTGTTTCTTTTCTCTTTATTAAGTGAACTTTTTATCATAAAAAGTACAAAATATTTCTTGATATAATGTTACATTTTTATGTTCAGCAGATGGAATACATTAGACAACACATTCACAAATCATAATCCTAATATACTGTATAATTATAGTGAACAGCATGTTTTCCGGTTAGTGGGAATAAAAATGTCAGGCGTTTTGGCGTCTTTTTAGATGAACTCTGGGTTTCTGCCAGCAGAACTTCTCAGGCTGATTTTGTTTTTACAAAAGAACTACATTCTGCGGTTTGCGAATTAGATATGTATAAAAAGTTAGCAGTCCATCATTAACATTTCAAAGGCGCTTTTTCTGCATGATGATGGTTGCGTTCTGGTTGATTGCATGACGATGGTTGTGGCTGCTTGCTTTCGTATTAGCGTTCTGAAACAGCATACAAAATGAAAACCGAATGACAATGTTTATACGGACTGGACTGCACTTCATATTTACAATTTATACTGATGCCCGAAACCCACAAGGTGGCTTATGTGTTTGCCCTCCTATCTTGCAGCTCGGTAGTGCTTGTTTTCTTGCTAGGGATACTGCCTACATGGAGTGTGTTTGTTTCCTTTTATTTTACCAGCTGCTTTAGCTTTCTCCCACATTTCAAAGACACGTTATAATATTGAATTTACTTCCAAAATAGCTTCCAAAAAGTAAAAGGGGCATTAAATGAGGGTCATGAGAAACAGCTGTTTTCATCTAATTAACCCTTTCAGTACCAGCTGTCTTTGGCTGCTTAAGGATTTATTTTATCAATGTGATTGGCTCACAGTGATCACAGGGTCAGGAGCCAATGAAATTGACTCCTGACCAGCATGCGGAGCTCAGATGTCATTATGACAGCTGAGCTTGTGTACTGCAGAGGTACTGGAGTGACAAGAGTGTCAGGACCACAAAATGGCAAGTAATTTAAATCTACGCCCTGGCTGAGAAAGGTGGCAGAAAACAGGATTTCAATTACCAAGGTCCAGTAGAGGTTAAGGACACATGTTACAGTATTTATTTCATTTTGGACACACTAGGCCCTATGCAATTCACATACTCTCCAGCGATAAACGCTGGTAAAGTCTTAAATTAGGTGATGGGAGTTTCCTTATTTTAATTAAACTTACACCCCACCCCGAGTGGTATATAACTTGATATAATCACCCAGTGAGTTGTTTGCCCTCATTTAACGGTATTTTTTGCTCCTCCCTCCCGCAAGTGATGCTTCCCCTCAAACGTAGATGTACACATTTCACCTGCTCTGAGAAAAGTCCTGTTGCCTTTGTCCTGTGGGGTGTTTTTTGGCATCTAGGAGCCTCCTTAGTACCCCCAGATTCTGAGGATTTAAATAGGTAAAAAAAAGACATTAAAAAAAATTCCATCGCCAGTCCCGGTGATCACCCGCTGTTTGGCCCTGCCCGTGACCTCTGCCACTGACATCTTCTGCATCATCCTGAATCTCACTGGACCATTGAGAATCAAGGTAATTCTCTTGGCCACAACTACTGTACTGTACTGTGCTTTGTGATCCCTCTTAATAAGCATACCTAGAAAAATGACGCAGCAGGAAAAAAAAAGAAAAATGACCAATAAAATTACAAATATTCTACTACATAACGTCTATGATAAAATATCTGTAATCTTTACCAATATTTTACTATGACCTAACCCTACTCTCAGCTGAAGTATTATTATACATAACCTGCTACCAGTGATTGCATTTTGCGTCTCCTCCACTTCCTGGTTAGTTTTCAGATGTCTGGCAGCCAACCAATCACCGTGCAGGAACTAAAGCCACATGGTGATTGGATGGCTGCACAGTACTGCAGGTGCTTCCCGGTTAGTTTGCAAAACTAAGAAAGTAGTGAAGAAGACCTGATCCCTAGGGGAAAGTGATGTATAATAACACCCCTGCCTAACCTTAACCACCCCCTGGTACCTAATCCTTACCCCCCGCCTAAACTTTTCTACCCTGTGCTTAACCTTAACCACCCTCCCCCCATCTAAACTTAACCCCTAAACTACCTGCTGCCACCATAGGCTATTTATTGGGAACCATAATTACTGTGCATTATCACTAATCATGGCTTTTAGTATTGCCACCTATGCAGGGCTGGATTTAGGCCAAGGCCACCTAGGCCATGGCCTAGGGCACCACAGGAGCAAGGGCACCAAAGCAGCATCTGAAATGCAGGGAGATCAGGTGAATGTCTGACTGCGGTACTCTGCTTATAGTCACCTGTGCAGCAGCCACCTTGCTCTCTGTGCACACTTGCATTGGGGCCAGCAGCTATGGACTTGGGCAGCATTGGAGACAGAAAGGAAGAGGAAGCTTCTGCACTGGAGACGAGTGGATAAATTAGTGACACTGATTGCTGCTGTGGTGTGAAGGCAAGCTGGCTATCTATACTGAAAGGGGGGGGGGGGGGGTTGGAAAAGGAGGGATTAAGGGAGTCATCTGGCTACCTATGTAACCCTGTGCATGTCTGTCACTGCAATGGACACTCCCACCAAGGGTTAAATATGTAATTACTTTTTGTGTGAAGTGCTGCTGTAAAGGGCGCCTGCAGGTGCCCATGAGCAGAAAAGAAGTGAGAGAACCTGGACATGTGCAGGAGGAAATGGCGGTTTTGTTTTGGCAGTTGAAGGCTAGTGAGGGGGGAGGAGCCTAGGAAGCTGTTGGGACAGAGTTGATGATGCAGCAAGAAATAAGCTTGATGTGTGATGATATGGAGGAGAGGCACAAAAGAGAGCAGCTATTGGTGAGACAGACTGAGCAAGGCACAGCCACAGGCAAGGGAGCACAGCCACAGATAAGAGAGCACAACTTAAAACTAAAGCAAGGAAGAGAATGTGAGCTGCAGACATTACAGGAGAGGAGAGAGACCACTCACAACTACAGGCCAATAAAGAGCAGCATTACTGGAGAGATAAGCCAGAAGAGAAATAGTGAGGAATAAAAACAAAAAAAACAGGAAAGTAAAAAATTACCTGTAACCGAGTGAGGTAATAGAAAACAGCAGAGACACAACAGTGACACAGAGACAGCAGCACAGCAATGCATACAAGAGTGAGACAGAGAAACAAGTGACAGGATTAAAGAAAGGAGTGAAGACTGCAGTGCAGTGTCTGGAGAGATTGTGTGACAACAGCTGGCAGACAAAATACAGAGGAGACAGCGGTGCTTCTTATATGTTAAGTGATCATTCACAATCATCAATTCAACATATTTGTCTCATCCTGGATGTTGCTAGGCAACCGCTAGACATTTCTCTACTTTTCCTTCTGTCCTATGCAAGAATTCAGGTCCACTTTAAAAAGACAGCTGTGAAGAAGTTGCAGAGTGCTGTGTGAGGAAAATTCTGACAAGTAAATACTAATAAACTGAATCACATATATGGTTCCTGAACTAGCCCTGATCCTAACAGGCTGAATATATATATAATAGGCCTACCTATACTCATTCTGCTAAAAAGAAGTTTATGAATGTTTTTTCACTGAACTTTTTTATCTATATGATTTAATACAAATATTTATTTAAAAGAATGTGATTGGTGTATGGAGGATTTCTTTACAGTTAAATTGTTCTGGAGGTGTTACACCTATACTGGAGGGAAAAGGGGAGGGGTCATCTGGCTACCTATACGGGGAGGGGGGGTCATGAGGCTAACTATTCTAGGGGGTAGGGGTCATCTGGCTACCTATACTGGAGGAGGGGGGTTCATCTCGCTACCTATACTGAAGGGTGGGGGGGCTGGTGACAGTGGCTTTGGGCGGAAAAGAGTAGAAATCCGGCCCTGCACCTATGGTGGCACCATTTTTAGGGGCGCTCGTCCTGAACTATTGCTACTTGTCAAGCTTAATAGGGATTTATATTACTTTCACAAACTATTTTTAAATAAATACATTTATATTTTTGCTTCACTTTAGTTAGTGTTGTCAATATATTTTCAAGTCCAGTCTTTTTGTGGCTTGGGTCTGTTATTCCTTTTGTGTCAGATTGTCACAACATTTCAATGTTATTACTGATACAAAAAATAATAGTTAAATACTCAATTCTTAGTGGGCATCAGATTTTTGTAGCATAATTCAGGCATGTCCAGTTTGAATGCGTTAAATAAGGTTATTGATCATATTTAAATCATGGAGAATGCATCTCTCTCTTGATCCTCAAACACACCAGTAAATTAAGGTGTAGGCACAGCAGAGCTCCAAGTTATGGTTAACGATTCCACATATTCTTTTTATCCAGAAACCAAAGGATCCTCTTGTGAAAAAACAGATATTTAGGGCCCGTTCAGATCAGAAATGCGGATGGCCATGCGTGCGGAACGCGTGCGGACCGCAACGCATACGAACGCATGGCCATCCGCGTTTGTGTGCGTTGCGTGGCTGATCCCATCACTGAAAAATGAATGGGACAGCCACGCATTTTGCAAAATCTGCGTGCAGCATGCGTTCCCGGACCGCACAGGTCCGGAACGCATGCAGTGTGAACATCAGACATTGCACTCTATGCAATGTCTGATGTCCTGCGTGTCGGCCCCCCCGCACGCGTTTCCAAAACGCATTTGGAAACGCGTGCAGTGTGAACGGGCCCTTAGTTCCAACCTGAAGGTACTTCCAGATACTTTGACATGCCAGCTATTAATAAACATTGCTGTCCGCTAGCATACATGAAAGTGGTTTCTCGTAGAGACGGGTGATTTTGGTTTGAAGGTCTTTTTAATGTTGATGTGTTCTAAATTCATCATGTCCTGTAATGCATTTGAATTGCTTTTCTGTCTATAGTGAGGTCTTTGGTTTTGCGCTATACAAACATTACAAAGCATTTCAAATGCAATGTCAAATGCAGGTGAAACATCGTTCTATTATTTTCCAGATCCAAATCATGTTTTGCTTGGGTTATGTTTATATTCATTTGAGCCTGATATTGATATATATGAAGAGCTATGACATGCAGGCAGAATATAGCAGAGACTTAAAGCAGCTGCAGATTTCCAGCTGCATTTACTACTGTACAATTATTAATCAATACAGCTGCTGACAACATGTCAACCCTAGCAGCAACTTTCCGAGGAATAGACATGTACTACTACATATATCTGTTGCAAAGCTGTGACATGGTTATGGTGCACACGTTACTTTTTAGCTGTGGCATGTCTCTGTGACAAGTTGCTAAGACTAGAGAGTTTACCAGTGGTCGGATACTTACCAGCAAAGTGTTGCTGGCTGCAGTATGTTGCAAAGACAAATCTCTTTGTCTGCCTTGAGTCCCTGCGGGTTTGTAGCGTTCGCTATGCTACTCTGATAAGGCATGTTAACTCTGATAAGGCATGTTAACTCTGATAAGGCATGCTATTTGTCTTAGTGAATCAAGCCCAAAGTGTAGACAATGTACTACAACTCCAAGGATTATATTACACAAGATCTTTATCAGAAACTTCTTGATGGCTACACTACATATTTGTGTTACCCAGGCAAAAAGGGGGCAGGGGGCTTTCTCTTAATAGTAATCTGCTTTTTAGATATGTTCTTTTTATTCCTTTAAGTACGTATTTCTTCTGTCTTTTATTTTACTAGTATCCTTTAACTTTGATCAAAAAGATTCCTCTGCACACCTTCCGTAGGTTAAAACCAGTTCTTTTTATTGAATCATGTTAGAAAAATAGCAAAAATAGAACAGCATGCAAGCTAACGCGTTTCTGACCCTACCGGGCCTCATGCTTTAGCTATGTTTGGTCATGCTTTGTTTAGTTAGCTTTGGTTGGTCATAATCTATAATAACAAATAACACTTTCCACTCATTGGAAAAGTGTGCCGAGCTGTCCAAAATTCAACGGTCTGGTGGAATTTATGGCCCAATGCATTGAAGTCAATTACGAAGGTGGATTTTGAGTGACTTTAAGTGGGTTTATGAATGCAATAAAGTTGAAACTTCTTCTTACATTAAGTGCAATCCCCTATAACTAAAATGGACCTATTCTTGTGCCAAAGAAGGTGATTTTAAGTGGTCTGTAGGGATGCAAGTGGATTAAAATGTCTTACTTTCAAGGGGCTTGAAATAACGTACTTCTTAAGGAGACTACTTGCAACTATACTTGACCTATTCTTAGAAAATGACACCAGTCAATTGCTGCTTCTAACTCTGGTGATTTTATATATATTTTTGAATAATATGGGACACAAAAAAAATAAATAACATATCTAGAGTTTAGCAGAGAAAGATAAAAAGGCAAGTGGAAGATAGAAGTCAATGTGACTTATACAAACTTTGTTTATTATGGATTTAACCCCTCCCTGACTGCCTAATGCCGATAGGCATCAGGAAGGTGGCTCTCCCAGGCCCTCCTAACGCCAATTGGCGGCAAGTCCTGGGGAAGGGGATTAGTGGGGATCGCGCGCATTCCCACTTGGGTGACAGAGCGGAGCTCCATAAACAGTCTGCCAGCGGTGATCTTTGCCGACAGACTGTTAGATAGTAAAACCACAGTTTGTTTTCATTGTACAGCGCTGTGATCTACTGCAGCGCTGTACTGAGGACCGCCCTGTCACTTGGCTATCCCCTGGAGTGGCTTGCCACAGGATTCCCTCTCATAGGCTGAGAGGATCACTCTGATTAGACCTCAAGGAGAGGGAGCTTTGAAAAAAAATAAACATTTATATTTAAAAATAAAATACAATTATATCAATAAAAAAGCCATCAAAAACTAGAAGCTGCAGCAGCAATCAGAACCCACAAACAGAAAGCTCTGTTGGTGGGCAGAAAAGGAGCCAAGATTCATTTGGGTGGTAAGTTGCCTGAATTGTAAAAATAGCCTGGTCACTAGGGGGTGTAAGCCTGTGGTGCTTAAAGCGATCCTTAAGGCAAAAAAAAATGAGTTTGACTCACCTGGGGCTTCCAATAGCCCCCTGCAGCTATAGCAGCATAGGGGGCACTATTGTGGCTGGGAATGCAAAGAATCACTCGCGTTCTCAGCCTGTCGGGTCCTGGCGGCTAACCCGGAAGTGGTCGTTGGCGGGGACAGGAAGATCGGAGGGACACGTCGAGGGCACCGGACAGGGGCTATTGGAAGCCCCAGGTGAGTAAAACTCATTTTTTTTTGCCTTAAGGTTCACTTTAAGTGGTTAAAAAACATCAAATACAACAACAAAATATAGAAAGAACAGACAAACACATTGCAGGGAATATACACTAAAGCGCATGGAGATGAATTGTTATGTAGAAATGACTTGCCTGACTATTACAAGTTATAGAAAAATATTACATGGGATTAGATGGAGAGTTCCAGGAATGAGCGATGTTACTGAAAAATTATTTAAATATTGTCATGGGGAAAAAAATGAAAGATAACAGGGAAATTGACTTAAGAAAACTGCATGGCAAAACTGCAAATCGGCAGATAATCTGTGCCTGGTTGTCACACCTGTAAAAAGAAATATGGTCTTATGCCTGTCTACAAAATGGATTTCCTAATTCCTGCCTAACACAATAAGCTAGATAATGCTAGAACAGTCTTCACATTCTATATGTCACTCTGCATGACAGTCCCTCTCCTCTCCTTTCACAAACTACATGCAGAATAATCCATGCCCAGATGTCGTTTACCTTATGAAAAAGGAAATATGGCCCCATGCTGATTGGCTGATAAGGATTTCTGTCTGTATATGGCCTCAATCTTTGCAATGACACATTGGAACCTGAGCTGCAACATGGTCCTCCATCTCCCAAAGCCAAGTTGCTAAAATGCTGATCTGACCCACACATTAGACCATGATTGCTTTCTCACACCTATATGCCCCCTCCTCCCCTCCCCTCCCCCAACAGTTGCTCAGGCTATTATTGAGCGGTTTCTTCAGCACCAAACTCTTAAAGGTAACCCAAGGTAAAAGTGATATGGAGGCTGACCTATTTATTTCCTTTTAAACACTACGAGTTGCTTGGCAGTCCTCCTGATCCTGTGTCTCTAATACTTTTAGCCTTAGTCCCTGAACAAGCATGCAGCAGATCAGGTTCTCTAACTCAGCTGACTCCGGTTTTACTGGATTATCCATATGCTTGTTCCAGGTTTTTGACTAAGACACTGCATATGCCAGAAGATCATCAACAGGCCTGCCAGGCAATTGGCATTGTTTACAAGGAAATAAATATAGCAGCCTCCATATCACTCTCAGCTCAGATGTCCTTTAAAATAGTCTACAAATGTACAAGGTATATTGCATAGAAAAACAGCAGCAGCAAAAGCCGTTGAAGATCTTTAGCTGCAAAAGGATTCTACTGCACACCACCCTTCGTTGTTTTTTAGACATGCCCATACAATTTAGAAACATATTCACAGAGTTTAACAAACGCCATGGTTAGGGATGGCAATGCTTAGGAGAACCC
Organism: Hyperolius riggenbachi; assembly: GCF_040937935.1. NCBI lineage: Eukaryota > Metazoa > Chordata > Amphibia > Anura > Hyperoliidae > Hyperolius > Hyperolius riggenbachi. The sequence goes on along the minus strand of NC_090647.1, from coordinate 177,064,971 downwards.
ATGTAGAAGCATTTGATCAATTTGATCAGCTGCTAGATTTGTAAGGCTCTGATTAACTGGTCATGATCCTGTGTTAAACCAGCAAACCATCACAGCAAATCAGAACCTTATAAAAAAAATCGAACTGATCACATGCTTCTCTATGAGTTTTCCTAAGCATTGCCATCCTTAAATACAGTACGGAAGACTGGCTAATTTATTATTCTGTAAACCCAATATATTTTCAGGAGAGTTCCAAGGGATAAGATTCACAAGTTGCCCCCCTGCACCATGAATGCACCAGGTTTAGTATATATCGTCCCTGTTTTTTGTCCTCTGGACTGAAGTGCATCTTATGGTCAGGAGCATCTTATCATCTAAAAAAAAAGAATATTATTACTACTATTTTAATAGGACTAACAGCTTCCATAGTGCTATACAGACAAAACGGACATTAGTAGTGACTAGATACAAAAAAAGTGCAATCAAACATCTAGAAACACAGGTAGAAAAACAGAGTTCATGTGTACATACAATATCTAATATGTAAATGGATAGATAGATAGATAGATAGATAGATAGATAGATAGATAGATAGATAGATATTATTTTATCATGATTTTAGGTTACAAAATGTTATAACTTCACATACAACACTTTTATTCATTATTTGTAAACAAAAGTATTACATATAAATATGTAACATAATATTTAGACCGAATTCAGCTTGAGTTAATTGTCCTCTCTCCTTTCTTTTCTTTTGCACAGGTAGGTTGCAAGTGCATGGTCCTGACCAACTCTTGAGAACGGTTACAAGCAGCTAAGGTTTGGCTATAAATACATATGTGAATATATTTGTCCTGCAACATTATTAATTAACAATAAGAACACACACACACACTTATTATATCTAATCGATTTATATCATAATTCATTCATAGTAGGAATGAGTGTTTAAAAGTACAGAAGTGACAGTTTCACATCATTTTATAGAAATAGAATTTTGATTATTCTTGTGCAATGTTAGGAGATTATGCATTCCCAGGACATCTGTTCATTTTTATTCAAGTATGAAATGATCACGTATCTGTGCAAAATGGTGTTATATGATAAAATCCTTTATGCACCAGCACTGTAAGATATTTTTTGCTACTATATGTAGTAAGCTGTAAGCTTTTCTTTTTCCCTCTGTGTGCAATTACAGTGACTATTTTTTTTAAATATGTAAGCATTTTTAAGGACAAGCTTAACAGTTCCTGTGCTGTAAGTTTCACGGTTATGAAGCAATATCTGTGAAGGAGACAATGGCTGGAAGGTGTAGTCTTGGTGCCAACATAATATAGAATGTTCAGTAAGTGGGCTAGAGGAGCAGGAAGCAGCCAGACAGCTGTTCCTTCAGGGATGTCTAGAGGAAAACTGAGTGCTGCCTTTTATGTCTCCAAAACCATGTTGTTTGCATTATTTTAAAATGTCATTGAGGTTGCATTCACTTTGAAATCTCCTAAACTTACTAGTCCCATTGAAGCAGAATTTTGATGTATTAGAAATGTACACTTTCTCAGAAAGGGCGTAGAAGGTTTCTGGTAACTTGCATTATTTTATATTAAAGGAGAACTCTGACTAGAGGTTAAGTAGAATGCATAAGCAGCAGCAATAAACACAACAATAAATACAAGATGACTTATATCTATTATTTAGGTCTAATTCAAACCAATTACATCTAAATTAGGGTAACTTTTTCTTTTACAAATATTAATAGGACCTTTTCTATTTAAAACCTTGTTTTACAGGACCACTATCACAAAAAAATTGTAACATTTACAGTACATGTAAACACAAACAAATAAGAAGTATGTTTCTTCTAGAGTAAAATGAGCTATAAATTACTTTTCTCCTATGTTGCTGTCACTTACAGTATTTTGTAGAAATCTAACAGAACTGACAGATTTTTGACTAGTCTATCTCTTCATGGGGGATTCTCATATTTATCTTTATTTTTTACAAAACCACTCCCTGGAAAGGATATATACAAAGATGCAGGCCACCTCCCTTTCCTATTTGCACATGATTTTGGCAGTTGGACTGAGCAACTGCCATTCATTAAGTGCTTGTGAAAATAAAGAAAACTCTGAAATTCCCACATGAGGAGATGGGCTAGTCCAAAACCTGTCAGTTCTGTCAGATTTCTTCTACCTACTGTAAGTGATAACAACATAGGAAAAAAGTGATTTATAGCTCATTCTATTCTGGGAGAAATGTCCTTTTTATTAATGTGTTCATCATGTACCACATTTTAACATTTAACATTTTTTGTGATAGTTTAATGGCAGGATCTTGTTTACGTTGTGTTTTCTAACTCACCAAAAATTCAGGTTCAAATACTGGTAAGTTAACCTAAAAGCAAGCTGTACATACTAAAAGAGACCTTGATTATGACTGTGAATTTCTATAGAACCAGCATATTCTGCATTGCTGTACACAAGAAAATATAAACTATGGACAGTTACAAAACAATGAGATACAGAAAATACATAATTTACTATTATTACTTACTCAGAGCACTTGAACTGAACACACCTCCTTAAAGGGAACCAGAGGTGAAACACCCTTGTGTATTTTACCATATATATCAGTAAGAACTTTAGAGAAAACACTTACCATGCTCTCTGTTTCATCCTCACTGCTAAGTGTCTGTTATCAGCTGTGATAAGAATCCCAGACTGAGCATTCAGTCTGGCTTTGCAGGGAATAATTATAGCTGAGTCATTATACCAGAGCCACACGGGGGCAGGCTTGGGCTTGAAAAGACACCAGAGAAGACAGACTCAGCTATAATCTTTGCGTAGCAATGTTAGACTGAGTGCTCAGTCGAGGATTCTTATCAGAGGTGATAACAGTCAGATTAAACAGAGAACAATGAAACAAAGAGCAGATTAGGTGTTTACTGTCATGTTCCCACTGATTTATAAGGTTAAATACAAGAGGGTGCTTCATCTCTGGTTCTCTTTATGGTCGGTCCCACTAGAGCGTTTTAAGGGGTATTTGTTGAACGGCAATGTAATGCGGCGGTGGAATCCTATGTGGTGTCTCCACATCTGGGCTGCAGCATTTTTGGAGCAATTTAGTTTGAGGGAATACAGGCAAAATCATTTTCTTACAAAGAAGGTCTAGAAAAAATGTTGTGAAATTAGTGGTTTGAAATCATTCTGAGTCCCGAGCCTTAGGCCTGGAACCCACTAGCAGTGTTTTTCTAAGCTTTTTCTGAGCACTTTGATTTGAAAAGCTCTTGCTAATGTAATTCAAAAATCCCCCATAGCATTGCATTAGAAAGAGTTTTACAAACCACCGGCCCTTAGAAAGCACTGCTAGTGGGTCTCAGACCTAATGTTTTAAAAACGGTCTGTTAGATGCTTATGAAAATTGTATTTAGCTTTGAAATGAGCAAAAAGTGCATTTGATTAGCCCAATTCGAAGCTGCATACAAGTAGCATTTAATTTGTATGAAACCCACAATTTACCAACTCTATGCATTTTGGGTTAATAACTTACCGTTTTTAGAGGCACAAAAGGAGAAGGGCAGCCAGGCAATTGGAATTGTTTTAAAAAAAAATCTCTGTGGCAGCCTCAATTTCTCTCTCAGGACAGGGTCACTTTAACATTTTGAAAATAAGCCTCTGATCATTGGTGCAGCATCCTTGAATACTTGTCTCTGAATAACACTGATTACACAAAGGAATGGCTCATCAATGGTCAAAAACTCAGATTCAATAAGTGTTGAAGATCTGCACAAGGATGATGAGCAGTGCAGACAGACAGTATGTCATAAGAGAGAAAGATGAGGATGAAGTCAGTAATGCAGGTTTAATGCTTTATGGATCCGGACCCCATTTTAAAGGAAATATAAATATACCAACATTTGTGGTCTGTAGCACTGCTTTAGTGCTTGTGAACGCATTGCCTATACAGTAATATTGGAATGTTTCTGTCACTGTGTTGCAATGGATTACATTATCTATGGTGCTTTTATGGATATCGAGCATAAACACACACATTTCATGGCAAATATTCCTGCTATAACAATAATATGTGCATGTTAATGGATGCAGTGTGTGCAAGCATTATGCGGTGCATACAGAGTAAAGGTAGCATTAGGTATTTGACATGAAGGAATCCAAAAAGTGGTGAGATGTTTTAATTAGCCATACAGACGTGATAGAAGAGAAAGTTTAGTTGAGTTTGACTTACTTCCACGAGATTTGCATAGTCCTGAATAAATACGTACCTGCATAAACTACAATGCAGTGTTTACAATTCCTGGAGTGTCAGGCTGCTCTGGTGTTTTTCAAAGAAGGAGTTAAAAAAAGTTAAAGGGGGTGAAGGGATGTCTTTTTTAATCTAATAAATGTAAAGCCCCCTCCACCTTTTCCAAAGCTTCCTTTAACCCCTTCTCACCCATGCAGACTGATATGGCCAGAATGCCTGAGTCAACATGTGTGGGGCTTCTCCATGCAAGCTATACCAGCACATATAGTACATGGGAGTCTCTTTAACCCTCCTGGCGGTTTGTCAAAATCCGCCAGGGGGCAGCAAATACGTTTTTTAAATTTTTTTATTTTTCATGTAGCGAGATGAGGTCTCGCTACATGATAGCCGCTGGTCAGCGGCATCCCCCCAACCCCCTCGAAGAACGGGATCTCCTGGAGGGCTTCCCCCGTCGCCATGGCGACGGGGCGTGTTGACGTCACCGACGTCATCGATGTCGTGACGTCAAAGGGGACTCCGATCCACCCCACAGCGATACCTGGCACTGATTGGCCAGGCAGCGCACGGGGTCTGGGGGGGCGGCTGCGGCGCCGGCGACGCGTATAGCGGCGCATCGGCGGGTAGCGGCGGCGATCGGGCACACAGCTAGCAAAGTGCTAGCTGCGTGCAGCAAAAAAAAATTATGCAAATCGGCCCAGCAGGGCCTGAGCGGTGCCTCCCGGCGGCATAGCCCGTGCTCAGCACGGGCTTACCGCCAGGGAGGTTAAGAGAGGTGTGACAAATCCTCCCCTCTCCAACAAAGCCCCTTTTTTATATCATGGACCATATCTTGGACAGGGGCTCGTCTCCACCTTCAGTGCTAAGGAAGAAATGGGGATAACTACCCCTATACATGTAGGATAGGTCTTGATGGGCTTATGGTGGAATGTGGGGCACCCTTTAAAAAGAGGATGCCAAGATGTCTGTCCCCTTCCAGGTAGATAGGTAAAGAGGGTCACTTTTGACCCTCTATACCTATTTAGTGTTAAAGAGAAACTCCGACCAAGAATTGAACTTTATCCCAATCAGTAGCTGATACCCCCTTTTACATGAGAAATCTATTCCTTTTCACAAACAGACCATAAGGGGGCGCTGAATGACTGATATTGTGGTGAACCCCCCCCCCCCCCCCCCCAAGAAACTCTTGAGTACATACTCCTGGCAGTTTCCTGTCTGTGAACCTTTCTGCATTGTGGGAAATAACTGTTTACAGCTGTTTCCAACTGTCGAAAAAACATGCAGCAGCTACATCACCTGGCTGCAAACAGTAACAATGTCACCATGTAATACATTTCAGAATGTAAATCAGGGATTTAAAAAGATTTTAAAATGGGCAAACACTGACTAAATCATTTATACATAATTATTGTAAAAATGAAGCAGTTTTTTATTACATTATTTTCACTGGAGTTCCTCTTTAAGAAGTGTTAATGTTATTCTCCATATCCATACAGCAACCTATTGGACTAATGTGGTGCGGCCATGTGGTGGTGACATGCAACCTTGTGGAAAACAAAGCTGCAGATAAAGGGGTGTGAGCTAAGGCAGAGGATCCTTGCATGTGTCCATGTAGCCCTTTGCTGTAACATGACAAAAGATCACGGAACATAATCATCTTACTTCTTAGTAAAAGATCTTTGAGTAGGCGATGATACAAAACTATACATTACCAGTCATCTTCTTAGCCCGTTTAAAAATGGGCTACGTCTCTCATTACTTGGCAATACGCATGACGCCCGCCGCGCGCACACCCGTGACCCCCCCCGCCACGCGCCCCCGTGATGCCCACCGCGCGCACACATGCCCGCCCCTTCTGGTCCCGTCCTCCGGCTCTCGGCACGGTCGGCAGTGTCTCTGCGTATTGTCCCTGCACATGCGCAGTGCTAAAAAGCAATGACACAGGGACAAAAACGGACGCAGAGACACTTGCCAATTATATATAGAGATATTTAAGGCAGTTAAATTTTTTTTCATGTAAAAATGGTTAGCACAAAAAAAAACACATTTCATTGCAAACATGTTGAATTATTTGAATTATTATTCTAATGCTTAACATTAATACAAGATCTGGATTCCAAGGCTGAAAAAGATGTCCTATAACTAACAACCTTTGTTTAAAAGAGTATGGCAGTTGTATTTAAAATGTCAAAGAAAACCCCCCTCAGGTCCTCACATCTGTACATCAGTACATCTGAATGAAAGTATTTTGTTTTTACAAAAGTGTGTTGGAGCGGTGATGTGTGCACTAACTTAAAGAGGACTCTAACGACATATAATAGAATGCAATAAATTATTCAGGATACCCACTTTTAGGTTACAAAACCTGGTTGCAGTTTATTATGCTGAATTCCCTTCTTCATTTTGGGAGACCAGCTATGTTTTTCGTTCTGGCTTTAGAACTCTAGTAATGAGCATTCTGCAGAGATCACTTGCTAGTACTAAAGATGTTTCTGCCTGTGATACATTTCAAAAAAGTAAATCTGGACCCATGTAGTGCTGCATATTTAACGAGGAATATGTCTATTCCTAAAATGTTCATGTATTTAACAGAGAGAGAGAGAGAGAGAGAGAGAGAGAGAGAGAGAGAGAGAGTGTTTGTAAGTGGCAGTATGATCACAATTGTCACGTCCCTAAACCACCCTTTCTATGCAGTTTGTGTCCCTTTAATAGAATGGGTGGAAGCCTCTTACTTTGATCATTACTGTATATGCAAAGGGACTAAAGGGACTCCGAGCAGTGCAAAAACTATAGAAAGATGCATATCGTTTTAAAGATCTCTTTCTCCTCTTTCCAATGATATATAAACCGCCACCCTACGCCTTTTAGTTTTTGCTATTTTCGCGATTGAAATTGCCGCGGCCGCGATTTCGATCGCGAAAATAGAGAAAACTAAAAGGCGTAGGGTGATGATTTAGGGGTCGTCAGAAAGAGGAGAACGAGAGCTTTAAAATGATATCCATCTTTCCATAGTTACTTGTATTACACAGGGCGACTTTTTCCTAAAGTCAGCAGCTCCATTCTGCTGAATGGAGCTGCTGACACTGGGGAAAGTGTCGTCCTGTGTAATACAAGTAACTATTGAAAGATGGATATCATTTTAAAGCTCTCTTTCTCCTCTTTCTGACGACCCCTAAATCGTCACCCTACGCCTTTTAGTTTTTTCTATTTTCGCGATCGAAATCGCGGCCACGGCAATTTTAATCGTGAAAATACCAAAAACTAAAAGGCGTAGGGTGGCGGTTTATATATTATTGGAAAGAGGAGAAAGAGATCTTTAAAATGATATGCATCTTTCCATAGTTTCTGCACTGCTCGGAGTCCCTTAAGGAATAAACAAATATTTTTGATTGGTCAGCCTAATGACATCATAATAATAGGCTGAAAAATGCTTCTTGGGTGGTCTTCACCTTTGTCAGCTTTACAAACAAACAAACAAACACAGAACATTTATATCGCGCTTTTTCTCCTGGCGGACTCAAAGCCCCAGAGCTGCAGCCACTAGGATGCGCTCTATAGGCAGTAGCAGTGTTAGGGGGACTTGCCCAAGATCTCCTACTGAATAGGTGCAGGCTTACTGAACAGGCAGAGCCAAGATTCAAACCCAGGTCTCCTGTGTCAGAGGCAGAGCCCTTAACCATTACACTATCCAGCCACTCCTCAGGGACTATCCAGCCACTCCTCCTTTAGGGGGACCAATCACAAACTCTTAATAGCTAATAAGTTTACCAAAAAATGGTTCATCGTGTAAATGACATCTATCGCCAATAAAACTAAATCAGTGTACACTCAATCATTGAATTATAACACAGTAACAAATCACATATGGAATTATTTTTTTAAAAGTTACACATTTCAAAAAGACAGTTTTAGATGCATTAAACATAGATAATGTCACTATAGTTTAAAGGGGCACTACTGTGAAATAATTGCTTTTCAGTAACTGTAATGATTTCTAGAAGATAAGCAATGTATAAGATCTTTAAATTGGCTGGTCACATTTAATCTGTACACTGATCAGACAGAATTCAAGAGTGGGAATCCCCGCACTAGCTCAGTTACGGACGTGGTGCTATCCATTCTCTGCCGAGTTCAACTGTAGCAGCTGATTTCTATCTGACATTACTCCTTCTCCACTCCCTGTGAGGCTGTACATAGTAAAGCTGATCTTCCAGCCCCCCCCTGCAGTTTTGCAGGCACAGCCCTCCACACGACAGTGCTCTCTACTAGCTATAAACTGGCTCTGCTCGGACCTCAGAGATCTCACAGAGCTACAGACAGCAGCCTCACAGGGAGGGGGGAGGAAGTGACATTGGATAGAAATCAGCTGTTACAGGTCAACTCTGCAGGGAATGGATAGCACCATGTCAGTTAGGGCTCGTTCCCACTATCACGAATCTGCATGCGTCCAACGCATGCAGATCCGCACATGTAATGCAAGTGGATGGGCCTGTTTCCACTGTAGCGTTGTTGAGGTGCGTTTTTTTCAGCGGTAAAAAAACGCACAAAAGAGCCAACGATTTCGCCTGCGTCGGGAATCCGTGCGAATCGCCGCTAATGTATTTAATAGTAAAAACGCATGCGTTTGTTACATGCGTTTTTACCCGCGATTTCGCGTGCGATTTCGCACCTTTTTCAATTTTATTTAGCCCTGGCAGTGTCATGGTTAATTTCGCATGGCACCCTGCCATGCGAAATCGCATGCGAAATCGCGGGTAAAAATACAAGCGTCGGAATGCGGCCGAAATCGCGTCGCAACAGTGGGAACGAGCCCTCACTGAGCTGGTGCTGAGATTCCCACTCTTGAATTTAGTCTGATCAGTATACAGATTAGATGTGACCAGCTAATTCAACTATCTAAAACATTGCTTATCCTGTGGAAGTCATTTAATACAGTAACTGAAAAACAATTACTTTGCAGTAGTGTCCCTTTAAGAAAATCTATGTAATAGATAAAGTTACCCCAAAAATGTTAATTTTGAATAATCCTTAAGGCCCTTTTCACACTGGGACGTTTTCATTGCAGTGCATTAGCCTTTTTTACCACAGGGCAACACTAGTGTTGGGCGAACACCTGGATGTTCGGGTTCGGGAAAGTTCGCCGAACATGGCCGCAATGTTCGGCATGTTCGGGCCGAACCCCGAACTCCCCGAACATCCCGCTTTTGGGGGCCCTATGGGGTCGCAGGCATAAGGGGGGAGCATGCCCCGATCGCGGGGGGGGTCGGAAATTCCCCCCACCCCCTCCGCTAGCGCTCCCCCCTCTGCCCGCTTCCCCATTCAAAAGTTAGGAAGTGAAACTGTACCTGTGCGGCCGGTAGTGGGTGACTGGCAGTGGGCGGCACTATGGAGAGACTGAGGAGGAGGAGGAGTCCGGAGAGTGACGCGTTGAGGGAGGCCGGGCAGTGGGCGGATCAGCAGTAGTACCGTACTACTGCTGATCCGCCCACTGCCCGGCCTCCCTCAACGCGTCACTCTCCGGACTCCTCCTCCTCCTCAGTCTCTCCATAGTGCCGCCCACTGCCAGTCACCCACTACCGGCCGCACAGGTACAGTTTCACTTCCTAACTTTTGAATGGGGAAGCGGGCAGAGGGGGGAGCGCTAGCGGAGGGGGTGGGGGGAATTTCCGACCCCCCCCCGCGATCGGGGCATGCTCCCCCCTTATGCCTGCGACCCCATAGGGGGCCAGTATTCGGGCGAACAGGGCCCTGTTCGTGCCGAACAGGGGCCCTGTTCGGCCAGGCAATGAGCCGTTCGGGCGAACCTGAACAGTTTGGCCGAACACCACCAGGTGTTCGGCCGAACGCGAACATCACCCGAACAGGGTGATGTTCTGCAGAACCCGAACAGTGGCGAACACTGTTCGCCCAACACTAGGCAACACTAAAACAATAAAAAATTAAAGGGCTTTGCATTCCTACCGTGATGTGATGCTATGGGCCAGAAGTATTGAATTTACCACAAGGACAACAGCACGTTACCAGAGACGATCGACAGCAATGCGCAGTGACTGAAAGTCATGTAAATCTATGGCGCAACAAATAACTGTTTGTCACTCACATTTAGGTCATGAATGCGCCTAAGCATATTTTGACAATACACTTCCATGCACTTCCTATTTCTGCCACAGGAAGTGAGTGCTGAGAGAGCTTCTCATTTTGCTTGGCTTGCAGCCAGAAGTGAGATTGCGATGCGTTGTGATTGCGCAATCGCACCATGACAAAAACCCCGGTTTCTATTGAGAAACCGGCCTCCGCATATTAAAATACAGCATTGCTCTTCAATATGTTATGTCAAAATGAGGAGATAAAGCATAAATGTGCTTTAAACATTTTCTGTGGTTTGATAAAACTAGGCCATTGCTCAATAACTCATTTGATCCTTATTTTTTACTTTTTTAATGCAGTGAACTGTTTGAATGATTGTTCTACAAAATTAGGAGGCTAGACGAATCAATAACACAGCGCTATAATAATAAGTGTTAACTAGATGGCAGAAGCGAGTGAGGGAAATACTATAAAAGAATCAAAATATAAATATCATAACAGCTGGAAATAAATTGTATTGCAAAGTTGTGTGAGAAAGAAGAAATATAAAAAAATCAAAGAGCACAGTTATAATTATAAATCTAGAAAATGATGTATGAAAAACAGTTTAATTATGGCTAATTTATTTTTGGTTATATTGAGGGTTGAAATTACATTAGTCATTCTCATTTAAAGTAATCCAGTCTCAAATCCGGTGAATGCAAACCCAGCATGTGAGAAAAGAATTCAAAAGTAGTGGTTGTCAGAAGTGAAATCATGAACAGACATTCCTAGGATCCTTGTTGATGAAATAATATGTAATTGTAGATTATTATTATTTTTTTTTTGCAAAGATTGAACCAGACCTTTGCCCTTTCTCTTCTCATTCTGACTTGTTGGTCCTTTTCTCATCCTGCACAACTGTTTAATTTTAACCAGCTTCGGATGCCTTTACCTGGAATTACTGAGCTATTTTTATCTGCAGTTTTTATGACATATATAACCTGACTTAAAATTTTCACATATGGGTTTTAGATACCCTTTTTTTTTTCTTTTAGCAAAACTAAGAACTTTCTTGAAAGTATGCATTCTCATGCCCATCAACTTCATGCTTTTTTTTTTTTTCCAAGCCTTTCAGATTAAAATCACTTAAAAAACAGCCCTCACGCGGATCTCTCCATCAGGTTGGCAGCGATCTTGCCCATCCTTCATTATCCAATCATCATATCGGCTTGCTTTACTGAATCTGTTCATTATATTATTCACAAAAAACAACAAAACAACGTTATCACCTCCCCCTCCTTTTAAAGTACGCCAAAAGTTTCACAGTCTCATTACTTTCAAAGTAAACTGAATCCCTGCAAGAAAACAACAACACCATTTTTATATACCAATCAGGCAATTTTAACAAAACCGCATTTCTTGCCAAATCCTCCCCCAAAAACTCAGTGAAACACCTTTTAATATTGTGTCTCTGCTTCGTATCCGCACTGTTCCACAACTCATTTGCCTGCATTCTGGCCTCAGAAATTCCATCAACTTCATGCATTTAGCAAAAATAAATAAATAAATTATCAAGCTCATATATTTTTGTGAATAGTCTCATCTGCACATAAACAGAGTAACCTAGCAGCTCAGGGTGACCCAAACTACTAGGCATGTATAGGGGGATAAAAGGGACCAAAAAGCCCTCCTACTAAAAAAAAGCAAAGCTTGGTGTATTTGCATTCTTAAAACAGAAGGAAATATGCAATAATTCAGCTATAAGTGAACATTTGTGGTTACCCACAATGCACTACTACTGAATATGCAAATTATCCCTTTTCGCCCTTGGTAAGCCAAGCAAGCATCCAGAACCGCTGGTGTATAGTAAGCCTATAACTTTAAATTTTACACAGCCATATCAAACCCACATGTAGACAGCCTGTTTCAGACTTTTAGTCCTCATCAGTACATGGCAGGGATTGATAAGGCTGTATGAGATAGGGCTTGGACCAGTACAACAGAGTAACCAAGCAGCTCAGGGTGACCCAAACTACTAAGAATGTATAGGAGGATAAAAGAGACCAAAAAGCCCTCCTACTAAAAAAAAGCAAAGCTTGGTGTATTTGCCTTCTTAAAACAGAAGGAAATCTGCAATTTTTTAAGAAGGCAAATACACCAAGCTGTACATAAACAGAATTCAATGCATTTTGAGAAAATTAATTTTCTAATGGGAGGTGCAGTAACACTCTGCGCAGCTCCCCATATACACAGAAGACACAATTTTTTAATTGATTAAGCACTAAGGCATCCTTCTAAGAAAAACATGACATGCCATGGAAACGCTCTGCAAATGTTGGAATGTTGTACCGGCAGTAATTTTACCAAAAAATACTAAAATTAACCCCTTAAGAGTTCAGTTCCGTGATTAGTTCTTCCTTGCATTCAAAATGTGCTTTTAAAAGGGCCGCCTAGTGTAGGATCCAGGCAGCCTAGGAAGACAGTGAGGGACCGATCGGCCTGAAGAGGGCTGGAGGAAGCCCCAGGTATGTATACATTCTGTATTTTACTTGTTTCAAGTTTCCTTAAAAGTACATCTGTAGTGATGAAAAAGGCAGATCCTACCTATGGAGAGGGAAGGCTCTGGTTCCTGTACCTGTCGTTTTTTTGGTGTTCTTGTTCCCCCACTGTGCCCCAATGAAGTTATGCCCCCTCTGGGAGTCTTTGAAAGGCTTCAAGAGCACTTGTGTCCCTGAGTGCTCCCAAAGACAGGTTGCTTCATACTGCACATAAGTACGAAGACATCCATCTTGGAAAGCACTCAGGGTTACAAGTGCGTTTGAAGCCTTCCAAGGGTCCTGAAGGTATATTTGACCAGTTGGTTAAATACATGCAACGGGGTGACAATGCTGGAACAAGCGTCCTGAGTAGGGAAATGAAAGGCCCAATAGGATCTGGAACTTTTACTGTCCATAGGTAAGTAGCAAACTGTTTTACCCTCACTTCAGTTTTATTTTAAATTGCAGCCAAGAGGTGCTCAGTGTTTGGCAGATGGGAGGCTGAACTGGCTGGCAAGCATGCAATTCAGTAATCCGTCTAGAGACTGTAAACACATTACTATGATTAGCTAGATTTTGAAGCAACGTTAAAGTTTTGTTTATTTAGATAATATTGTGTACTCATTATGGCAGTTCCTGTGCCATTCTGGTATTTTGCATTGCAGTGTAAAGCTTCTTAAAAGAAACCTAAACTGATAAGGATATGGATTTTTCCTTCTAACCACTTAATGACATGCTGACTTATAAAAACGTCCTGCTAGAGCCTCTTAATGGCTCCAGGACGTTTTTCAAAGTCAGACAGTGCTGCTGCCGCTGTGCACGTGCGCGCTCCTGCAGATGCGCGTGCATCCCTGTGCACGTGCACGTGAAAATTGTGAAAAAAAAACACGCCCCCCAGAAAAATACACCTTTATTTCCAAACGATATATTGTCACCATACTTTGTACTAGGGACATCATTAAAATCTTGTGATAACCAGGACAAAGGGGCAGATAAAATGTGTGGCTTTTATGTACAGTAGCAGTGTTTATATTAAAACCACAGGGGATGAAATTGGAGAAATAGTGTATTTTTCATGTTTTCCTTGTATTTCCCTTTAAAATGCATAGAAAATAAAGTAATTACTGAAAACAAATATCAATCCCAAAAAGCCCAATTGGTGGTGAAAAAAAAACAAGATATAGATCATTGCATTGTGATTAGTAGTGATCAAGCTATTGGCAAATGAAAGGGATGAGCACTGAAAGGTGAAAATTGCTCTTGTCTGTTAGGGTAAAAACCGCCTTGGGGTGAAGTAGTTAAAATAATACCAGTTGCCTGACTCTCCTGCTAATCCTGTGACTCTAATACTTTTAGCCACAGCCCCTCAACAAGCATGCAGATCAGATGCTTTGACTGAAGTCAGACTGGATTAGCTGCATACTTGTTTCAGATGTGTGATTCAGTCACTACTGCAGCCAAAGAGAACAGCAGGACTGGAAAGCACCTGATATTGCTTAAAAGGAAACATCCATATCCCTCTCAGTTAAGGTTCCCTTTAAACATTTTTAAGCTTTTTATGCAACACGTATGTTTTACTATTATTACTAACACATATATTACAATGTTTTTGTTTACATACATCTATTTTAGAATAACCAGTTACATCTCATAAAACTTTATAGAACTGTGTTGAAATCTCAGAATCAATGGCTTCTACGGAAACCAGAGATTGAAAGCTTATAGCAAGGTTTGCAATAACAATAAATTAGAGCTTACAGCTCAAACCACCAGATCTGTTTGTCAGTATGTTTGGATTTAAATATTAACCATATTCCAGATGCATAAAAATAATTTCTTCTGGCCCTGGATTCACGTTTCTCTGTTTTAGGGGTTTTCTTATTCTTTGTAATCTTTTATTTTTTTTTTCTTGTTGCCAGAATAGAATTTCTGAAATTTATTTTACTTCAATCTCATGTGTCTAAATTACTAAAACTGAATATAGTAAGAACTGCTTGTATTACACCGGCGTACACAAGATGTGAGCTGAAGCACTCTTATGAAGGAAATTACATTTTTAAGTATTTTTTTCTTTTCTCAAATTCTTTTTAAAACGTTTATCCCCTTATTTGGAAATATATTTCCCTGTCAATGATTTATTTTTCTTATGGTAAAGATCTGAAAATTGACTGTTTTTGAGCTAGCACATCAATAATGACTTATTCTCAGATAACATTCTTTGATTGGCCAGTAGCTCTGAACAATCAGCATATTTATTTAAATTATAAACAAAAGATAGTTTATCTCCAAAGAATTGTTGCAGGGTATAAGAATGCACTAGTTAGTCAGTCGGGGAAATTCACAGAACAGCTAGGAGGCAGCAGCGTGTGACTTGCAGATTTTTCATTAACCACTCACCTCTAAAGGTTTTCCCCTTAAACACTAGAGCAATGTTCACCTTTCAGCACTCCTCCTTTTCTTTCACCAATAATTTAATCACTACTAATCACAACAAAATGATCTATATCTTATTTTTTGCTCCCAATTAGGTGGCACATTATGCTAAGAATTATTTTGTTCCAAATGCATTTTAATGTAAATAATAAAAAAATTATTATTTCTCAGTTTTCGGCCATTATCGTTTTAAAATAAAATGTTCTACTGTGGATAAAACCCAAGCATTTTATTTGCCCATTTGTCCTGGTTATTGCAATGTTTAAAATATTTCCCTGGTACAATGTATGATGACATTATTTTACTTGAAAATAAAGGTGTATTTTTTCAGTTTTCAGCATCCATCACTAATTATAAGTCCATAATTTAACACAAATAACAGTAATATCCCCTCTTGACATGCATATTAAAAATGTTCAGTCCCTAAGGTAACTATTTATGTATATATTTTTTAATTGTCATTTTTTATGCAAAAGTTTTATTTGGGTAACTATGGGAGAGTGTGGGAGGTAAGGGGTTAATTGTATGTATTTATGTGTAGATCTCTTTATTTAAAAAAAAATGTATGTAGGTGTACTTTAACTATTTGGCCACAAGATGTCCTCACTCATTATCTTCCTGAGCATACTATTAGTACACTAATAGGAAGTAATGCATGGACAGGTTACTTTTGTTATTACAGTGACGACAGTGATCTCATTGATGCCAGCAATCATTGACATGGGGACTTAGATCAGTGAATGGGAACTGCATTCCCATTCATTGATCTCTCTAATGATCGGCGGCGAGAACGGGCACAGCGGCAGTAGAAGAGTATATGTGTGTGTATATATATGTGTGTGTGTGTGTGTATGTATATATATATATATATATATATATATATATATATATATATATATATATATATATATATATATATATATGCTGTACTGGTGTTTTGCAGGGACGTAGATACTTTTCCTGGGGGAGGTCAAGTGGTTAAAGAACTACTACAGTGGAAAAGGAAAGCAGTTAAGATATGACAGGACCAACAGGTTTTGGACTAGTCCATCTGCTCTTGGGGCATTCTTAGGGTTTTCTTTGTTTTCAAAAGCATTTCCTGAAAGGCAGTTGCAAAGTCTAATTGCCAAAATAGTAAGATGCCAGCCTCCCTACTCACTTGCACACTGTTTATGCAGTGTCACCTAGCAACTGCCATTCAGAGAATGCGTTCAAAAAACAAGAAAACCTTGAGAATCTCTCATGAGGAGATGGACTAGTGCAAAACCTTTCAGTTTGGTCAGATTGTAACTGCTTAACTTTTACTCTGTAATGCCAGGCATACATGGTAAGTTTTCTCCTTATCAATCGAGCCGCTGATGGCTCGATTGATAATATCCGACAGGTCCGATAACCTGCCAGACAAGCGGGGATGCACCGGCATCGAGCCAGCGGCTCGATCCGGCGCATAATTGAATCCGTGTATGCCCAGCATAATGGTCTTTTAAGAAAAAAACTGGTCATTGCCCAAGTATTATATTATATTGTGCAGTTTTAATTAAAATATTTTTTTCAATGCAAATGTATTTCATTTTTAATTTTTCAGACCCCATTTCTAAGCTGGCAGCTGAGATAATGCTCAAGAGCAGTTTTATGCACAGGTGATACATCTGCAAATTATTAAAAACAATGTTTACG
The DNA here is from genome assembly GCF_040937935.1 of Hyperolius riggenbachi. Lineage (NCBI taxonomy): Eukaryota > Metazoa > Chordata > Amphibia > Anura > Hyperoliidae > Hyperolius > Hyperolius riggenbachi. The sequence continues at coordinate 177,048,016 of NC_090647.1, read as the reverse complement.
TGCATCATGAACATATACTCTTCATCAGGATATTTCAATTAATTAGTTTATCTGAGTTACATGTATATGCAGTACGCATGGACTGTAAAATACCTATTCATGTCTTTGTCATATTGAAGTTAATTATACTATTTTCATCTTCTTATGGATTGCAAGTGCCATCTGCTAGCATAACCTTGACCCTTCCCTCTACCAGTGACCAGATTCTCTTCTAAGCATTCTATTCTGCTCTGTGGCTCTTTGAGTTAACTTTAATTAATGTCTTCGTACAAGGTTATATTGACGTTATTCTGATTTATATGTAAGGTATGGTTATTACATGTGATGAGAATAACTTATTTTTTCAATATAGCATGAGGTTGTCTATCTATCTATCTATCTATCTATCTATCTATCTATCTATCTATCTATCTATCTATCTGCCTCTGTCTCTGTCTGTCTGTCTGTCCATCTGTCACTTAACACTATTGAACTTTATAAACTGAGCATAGGCACACACATTTGTGTTAATAGGTGAAGTACATATACTTTAATTTTGGAAGAGTTTGGAAGCCTTATTCTTTCAGGTTTCCAATCTACAGGTAAGGAGTGGACAATACCACTTGTGTAGGACTAGGGTTTTAGAACTTGTGAGTACAAGTGGTCCCTGCATTGGCCACTTGGTGTTATAGTAGTAATACATACCATTTTGTATGTGTTGTATTGCAGCTATTATTAATCATAACCAAATATGTGATGCCGCCATCCATTCCCCCTCTCTCCTTATGACATGTAGGACTACAGTGCCCCCTACCAAAATAACTTGTGCAGCCACCCCCCTCATAACAATGCTATTCCTTTCCATAACTTGATGCAGTGTAGTGCATTGGAGCAGTTAGTGTCTTACCTATTCCAGCATCTGCTGTTACTCACCTTCATACTGGTCTCAAGTAACATGCAGAAAACCTGGATTGACAGACTCTTACAAACTGTGCACAGTAAATGGTAAACTGGGTTATTCATAGGAAGTAACTAAATAATTAAGTGGAGGGAGCAATGCTGAAGATGAAACTGAAACTGAAATACTTTGGACACAAAGAGAAGGCAGGACTCATTGGAGAAGACCCTGATGCAGGGAAAGATTTAGGGCAAAAGGAGGAGGAGATGGCAGGGAATGAGGTGGCTAGAAAGTATCATAGAGGCAACAAACATGTAGTTCAACAAGCTTCGAGCAGAGCTGTATCTGGGTAATATGACGCCTATGGCAATTAGTGACATTGCACCTCCCCCTGAGCGCCTTTCCCCTGTAAGAAAAAAAAAACAAAAAACGAAAAAAAAACCTGGGTGCTTTTGCTGGGGTCTGGGAAGGACTGGGGGCTTTGCTTGGTGCTTGGATGGGTGCTTTACTGGGCTGAGAGCTTTGCTTTGCTGGGTGCTTTGCTGGGCTAGGGGCTTTGCTTTGCTTGGCTGGCCGTTTGCTTTTCTGGGCACTCTGCAGGGCTGGAGGCTTTGCTTTGCTGGGGGCTTTGCCTTGCAGGGTGCTTTGATTTGCAGGGTTGGGCACTTTGCTGGGCACTTTGCTTTGCTTTGGTGAATGATCAGTCACTTATTATTACCTTAAAGAGAACCCGAGGCGAGGTTCTGAGAATAAACTCCACATACAGAGGCTGGATCTGTCTATAGAGCCCAGCCTCTGTTGCTATCTAGATCGCCCCTAAGCGCCCCCTGTGCTCTGCAATCTCCCCATAAATCACAGCCGTGCTGCTGACACGCAGCTTGTCAGAGCAGGCTGTGTTTACCTCTCTCCTGTCAGTCTCGCCACTCCCCCACCTCCTGCATTGCTCCGGTCCCCGCCTGTGTCCTTTCCCTCCCCGCTGATTGGAGGGAAGGGACGCAGGCGGGGACCGGAACGATGCAGGAGGCGGGGGGAGCGCCGAGACTGACAGGAGTGAGGTAAACACAGCACGCACAGCGCGGCTGTGATTTATGGGGTATTGCAGAGCGCAGGGGGGCTTAGGGACGATCTAGATAGCAACAGAGGCTGGGCTCTATTAGACAGACCCAGCCTCGGTATGTGGATTTCATTCCCAAGACCCCACCTCGGGTTCTCTTTAAGCCAGATGTGATCTGATATGTGATCTTTGCTGGACTTTTGCGCACACTGTGTCACCTGACCACCTGGTGCCTGCAGATACATCCACAAACTGTTTCCTCCTCTCTCCCTTGCCACCTTCATCACGTATGCGGCTAATTAGGAGGGGGATCGGGGTTACAAGGCAGCGAGGGGTGTTGACGTTTCTTTGGAGACCAGAGATGCTGCAGGGACGGTGGTCCCCATAGCAACATTGGCGCCACTCCCTGCCTTGTATCCCCGATCCCTCTCCTGAGTCCTGATTGGCCACATTCATGATGAAAGGGGAGGAGACTGAGGGAGGAAACAGTGTGTGGCCGTGGATGTAGCTGTAGGCACTGGGTGGCTAGGTGACACACAAGAGGTGCTGGAAAACAAGCTGCCTGTCCCAGTAAGTGTCACACAGAGCCACTCGGTCTCTCCTCTCCTTCTGTGAGCACCGGGCAGCCGTCATGGACAATAGTGTTAGCGGTGAGGCAGCTACTACACAGAGGGGGCAATTAATTGCCTTCTGGGGATGCGCCCCCCCCCCCCCCCCAAATGAGTGACAAAGGGTGCCTATGGCAGGTGCCCCCTATGTGCACCTCCACGATAACTAACATTATGCATTTTGATATGGTAACTTGTGACTTGCACTGAAAAACTAATATTTGCACAGTAAGGAATTCTGTACAAAATAATTTTATACTAATCCTGTCTCCTTAGATTTGGCATCATACAAAACATAATGCAAGCCAGTAACTGACTAAATATTCCCTATATGTCAGCCCACTGCATCCCTTTCATTAATATGATATAAAACTGAAATCCCTTTGAGTTTCAAATGAGTTACTGTACTAATCCCCAAATGCAATGCCAGAGAAATCTGTCAGGCAGTATTAAAGGCTGTGGTTTTAAAATGAAATTCTTTATCTGGAAATATTATGATCGTTCTATGGCTCTCTTTTCTGCCATAGTTCGGAAATTGAATTTTCTGTCCTAGAAAATGTATAATATAATTAATATGCATATAGGGGCATATTTATCAAGACAGGTGCAAAAAAACTGGAGCAAAATGGAGCAGTTGGCCAGAGCAACCAATCATCTCTCAGCTGTTGAATGAGCAGCTTTCTGAGCAACTGCTCCACTTTTGCTAAAGATTCCTTTGCACCTGTTTTGATAAATCAACTCCATAGCTTTGCTATTGCATTCAATCTGAAGAACCCTCCAATGTCAAAAACAATTTTATACCTATAGTTTTTATAGCACTGATACATTCTCCACAGTGTTCACAGACAACATTGAACAATCCCAGACTGTCCTTCCCACAATCAAGGGCCATTTTTGGTAGGGGGGTGGGGCAAAGGGCAACTGCCCTTGAACAATAGCGCTGGTAATTCAGAGAAATTCTATAATTATACTATTATCTTCAAGGCTGGTACCTGAAACCAAAATATATTTTTAGGTTTCGTCATACATATTGTATGTGAAACTTACAATGCAAAGTCAAATTCACTATACCAGATCTGAGCACCAACACTATTTACAGCTATAAGAAATTTACTCAAAATGGGTGTTTTCTCTCTATCACTTTGTAGAAATATATAAGGGGTCCCAACTCAGGGCTTGTTTCCATAGGCTCGCTTTCAGCTGCGCTTATGGAAACGCAATCACAGGGACATCAGAGAGTGCACAGACTGCACTCTCTGATGTTTCCACACATGCGCTGTGATTCACCACTGAATAGCAGAGGATGGTTGCTTGCATTTTGGGGCAATTGCGCCCGCAATCCCAATCATTATTATGAATGGGATCACAAGCGCTGCCCCCAGAGGAGTCACATGCAATGCAGAGCTGCTCTGACACACGGCTCCTGCACTGCACTAACGAAAACAAGCCCTAACTCGCCTAGGTGGAGGGGGCTACAGTATTTGATCACCTTCTTATTGAGGGAAGGACAAAATTACAAATATTTTACCACATACAAATGATTTACCACATATCCAACATATATCTGATTTCCAATTAGTGTATTTCTGATTACCAATTTCTGAATTCCACAGAATATAGTGTATATTATAGTGTAAATATATATATTAGTCAATAAAGATGGTTAATTGTAGAAATTATTGTTTGTTTTTTGCGGATGTATGCTATTGTGCATAATCCACATTTCCGGTCGGTAACCTCAGTTACTCCTGGATTTTCTAATTGACTTAATACTTCTGAGTCTTCTGATTGGCCTAAAATTTCCACGGTAATATGATTTACAAAGTACAGTATTAATGATCTGATCGGTCCAATGCTCATCCCTATTGAATATTAAAAGCCATGTGAGTCAGCTGGCTTTGTCGTGTATGTGTGTGTGTGGGTGGGGGGCAAGTGGGAGTCATGTAAACATATGCACATAGGTATGTGCATGCTGTTTGGAAAATATGTTAGCCAGAGTATTGCACTGCTTTGCTGATACTTAGGGAAAACATAGGGAATCACGCAAATGCCCTCAAAACTAGCTTCTTCAAACTCTACTACTTATTTTCCTCTTTTTCTTACCATCTCTAGTTCCTCACAATTCCATAAATATCTTCTTTTCAGATATTACTGTACCTTTCAGGCTGCATTCACAGTGGGACGTTGTGGAGCTGCATTATAAACTCTTATAACGCAGCTTACCGCACTGCAATGCTAATCCTATGGGACATTCACAGTGCGATGCTAGCGTCGCATTGTAATGTGTAACTTGTGTGTTACCTCTAAATGTACACTTTACCGGGTACAGGAAAGCATAATTTTCATTGCCTTTATGCTTTACTGTATCTTCTGTATGCAATGGTAATGCAGCATTAATGTGCATTAACACCTTTTTTTGCTTTGTGTTGTACTGTGGCATTGCCACTTTAACGTAGCATTACAACGCAGCGTCCCACTGTGAATAAGCCCTGAACCAAATCTACCTGAAACTCATATTAATACAATTATTTTAATCATACAAGTTTTAACCCATTACCAACTTCAATAGATGTCTCTCGTTTGAGATAAATGCACTGCTTTTGACCTCAGTTGGCCGAACTTGTTGTGCTGGTAATTCTTGGGATGCTTTGATCTCTCTCTGCCAGCAGAAAATATAGAGACAGAAAGCTGAAGTCCTCTGTTATTGTCTCACACTGCCCCCTAGTGACAAGTGGCCATAAACACATATTAGAGCAATACTAATTAGAAACAGGGGAATGTAACAAATAAGAAATCAAAACATAAGCTAAAATAAAATGGTCTGGAGTACTTGCAAGCCTCTAAATAAGTTGGCTACTGAAGGGCTGCATTAGCATTATGATTAGTATTTATAAAAGTGGAGTAATCTCAATCATATTAAAACATACATAGAACAATTGGTATGCTAAATAAAACTGAAACCTTATTTTCCTCTGGTGTAAAATGCTAGTCCACCATTTACACTGATTTGCTCTAAATTATCATTAAATAAATTAGCTCTGAGCTGGTGAGTAAACATAGTGTTGTCTTTGCTTTTTAATTCGTGTCCACCATTTGTTTACAGCTTTGAGACACACAATGCCACACAGGGAGTTGGGAAAAAAGTATGTCCTTTAGATCCATCTTTTAAACATAAAAATGTTCAGATGCAGTTCTGTTTTTGGTTTTTGTCTCATAGATTTTATTGATTAAAAAAATCAAGGTCGTGCATTACTACTCTCTGCAAAGATCTCTGCATCAGATGGCATTGGAATAAAGAAATATGCAGCATTTATACTTATTACTAGAAAGGGGGCCTCAGTGGGCTCAGATTATTGTATTTTAAGTGAAATTGATTTTGTACATGATTTGATTTTAATCTGGTTTAGATGAATCAAATTCTACAAGGAGCAGATATTTAATTTAGTGCATTAGGATAAAAAGGACGTTGGATCAGAGAAGTTTAGTGCATTTGATATGATAAAAGCAGTATGTGATTATAATTTTTTTCCCTCCCAATAATTCCTTGTTATTTCATTACTACTTTAATAATTTCCTCTACTCATAATATTTGTATCCACAAACGATTGTAGTGTCATTTTTTTTTCTCTTTTCCTAAACAACATTATATTCATTAAATGACTGTATTAGGTAAGCAAGCTTTATTTGGCGATATTAGCGTAATCGTAGTTTGGAGGTTATACAGGATTTTTTCATGCTTGCTGAAGGTAAGACTTGCCTTAGAGGTACAATGCTGGCCTGCAGATCTAAGCTGCACCGTGCAGAAAACAATCTTTAGTAATTTTCCACTCTGCTGTTTTCTAGGATGATCGGATAAGAGCTCTTATCAACTTCGAGGTGGCACTTACTAGATTTTACCAGGCTTTTAACAGAAATCTGTTTTCTCTTACGTTTCCCTTAACTTAGTATCACAGGGAGAATTACTGGAAGCAATTTATTATATCATACGCGTTCACACTGAAAATGTAAAAATGTATACAATGCTAGGTAATGCCACTAGTAAATAATGGACATTTAGTACAAATATGATCACATATTATGTTTCTCAGTCTCTCAATCTCTGCATGGAGCATTTGCACATTAGAGTACTGTATACCGGTATGTATTATGTATAGGCTTTGAAAAAAAGGCAAAATAAGGGGGGGGGGGTCGGAGAAGAGACTGAGCCCACTCAGAAGTGTGGACATGTTTGCAGACACTTTTTTATGTCTCTGCTCTTTCCTGAGAGGCTCCATGTGCCCACAGTTTATTTTGGTGGCAGCTGTGACTTCATTCAGTCGGTGACCTATGAACTGGAGGCGCATGTGTAATATTTTAGTTCCATCTTTATCTCCGTGCTTCATGATCTGGAGTGCGGAGAGGTGTAACTTTTTATCTATGACGTCATTTCCAGTTACCTTTAGTCCTTGGCAACCTGACAAGACAGGCCCTGGAATTTAAACCATCATTGTCCTGACTATGCTTCCCTCCTCTACAGCTCTCCTGGCTGCATCTGCTGTTAAGTTATGGCAAGAAAAATATTTTTCTGAAAGTTAAACAAACAATCTCTCTATGGAAGCATCTATATCTCTTCTACTTCCGAATAAGAAATGTAACACCAGCGCCAGAGACTTGGGCGCAGCTGGCACCATCATAGGCCACAATAGGAATTACAGCTATAGAGGTGCTCAGTGAGTAATTTAGGTGCCATCAGAAGCCGGAGCATAAATTACGATACAAACACTGTGATTCGACCGCCAGCAATAGCTGGAAGCCGAATTACAACTATCTATGTCGGCCTGGTGGGGGAATAGAAATTAACGTCGCTGACAGGAGGAAGTATGCCAGTGTGAGGCTTGCAACGCGACCAATAGGATGCATGCAAGCTCTTTGAAATGCAGGGCGGACTGCAGAATTATGGGTAAATAACCCCTTCTATCCCCACCGCACACCTGCACCAATTAAACATCATTTGAATCACGAGTAATGCATCTGGTGAGCATCCCTGGTCGCCGAGACTTGTGCAGGAGCAGGTTGAGCCATTTTTCAGCTTTATCCTACCCCAAATCTCCTGGCAACTTAATGATATGTATGCGTGCCGTTATAGTATAGTAACCTAATAACGCAAAACTAAAAAAAATGAAATTAGCCAGCCACTGGCTTTGCTATAAGCAAAGTATAAGACTTTTTTTTTTTTTGCCACACAATGTTTCAGGTTGACTTGACACCTGAAAAAGTGCATTAGCTTGAAACACTGAAACTTGTTATGTGGTTAACGCTTGAATACATTGCTTTACAGAAAAGCCAGTAGTGTGCCATTTCCTGTTTAGTCTTTTGGTTTATTTTTTTTATGTTTCCTGAGTTTTGTGCTGATCTTCTGACACTAAAACTGAGTAACCACCAGAAGATGGATCGGGGGATCTCCGGCAGCAAATGATGGTCCCCTGATACTTCTTACCGAAATCACAAACCACGGGAACGAGTGATGAGTTCAAACCATCTTCAAATGATTATGGTAATTAGCGCAGGACTCAATGGACACCTGAATGATTGTTTGTCCAATGATCAGTCATAACAGTCGTTCAATACCAATGACTAGTGTGGGTGGTCAAACGTCATTAAACATTGTTTTTACGGATTTTCCTTTTAAGAATAGTACACAATATCATGAAAATGGTTGTTTACCGTGAAAACATTGCCCGAAAAATTGCATCGTGGGTATGGACCTAAACACCTCCAAAATCAATAACCTAGAATAAATATGCAGATCAGTGGTGTGATCAATATGGAATGTAAAGAAAAAAATGTTAGGTGTGTAACCTGGATTGCCTTGCACAGCGTGTACATTGTACAATCATTTTTTTACACATGTGTAAAACATTTCCCATGAGGGTAGGATTTTTAATGCTAGGCATAGCAGCTTTTTAGAAGAGAGGTTCCCAGCTATTTTGCTTAGGTGATAACGTCAGTAGAATGTTTTTATATATACAGTGCGTATTAGTGTTGTCTGTGCCAAGAAGCCTTTCCAAGTGCATCTCATGTTTCTTGATGAGTGAAATATGCAAACATTTTTCAGCACTTTGAGTAAAGTTGTTAGAAATATTTCTACTTATAAGATGCTAAATTGTATACCATTATCCCTGTGCTTGATAACAAATAAAAACCTACCGTAATTCTCTCCTATATCGAAAAAGCGTCAAACAACATGCAATCGAAAATCCAGGAAGTGTTGCAAAAAGAAGCCAGTTTGTGAACAGACACAAATGCACCACCTCTTCCATACTTCCCTGACGTGATGAGTTAACTTCTATGAACAACATGGCCCTAATGAGTCACGAGTCAGGTGATCACGCATGTTGGTTGGGACCAGAATGGGGGGGTTAGTATTAGGTGTTAAAAGAGGGGAAGGTTAATGTTACAATAGACTACAGAGACAGAATAATAAGAGGGACTTCTGAAAAAGTAACTAACCATATCCCATGCATAAAAAAAAATGTACGCGACACAGGGTGCTGTTTTTCAGGGGAAAGGGGCTTGGGGGTGCAATTTCAGTGTTTGCCATAGGCGCTTTATTACCCAGATATGCCACTGATCCAATAACTCTTTTGTGAGCTCATTATGTATATTTGCGACAACTAAGTAGAGACGTCCAGCCAGGGCCCAGTGAACCTATAGTGCCCAGAGCCTGTATTGACAACCAGTCTAGCACTGGTCAATAGGACTGTGTGAGTTTGTTCCCCGATGGGTGCCCCGATGGTGGATCCCTGATGTGAAGTGTTACACTGTTTAAACAGTTTATTGAAGAAGGGTAATAAAAGCTAGGATCTGTACTGTTTTTTATTTTTTTTAATTTTTTTTATGAGTGGTGGGAACCTTTATTAGATTGGTGGTTGATTAGTCACTGCTTTTGGACTTTACACAGGGATGTAATTGTTATCTATGGCTTTGCCTTTCTGATTTTCATCCATTCTTCACTCACAAAGGAGAAGCCTTGAAAAGCCTCATTCGCCCTTCGTGTGACACCTTCCTTGCCTCTCTCGGGGCACATGATGGATGTCCACATCGTTGGTTGTATTGGTGGTTTAATGAATTGGACCACCGGTGATGGGCATCTCCCATCTTCCATTTCCTGCCAGTCTATCTCATGAAAAAACGGATGTTCCCGCAAGTTGCGACACTCAGACTGGCGCTTATGTCTACATTGGTAGAGGAGCCGCTCTAGGAAATTTCGGGTCATCTCCTCCATGTCATCTGGAAATACAGGATAAGTGTAGCAGGTGTTATGAAACAGGTCATATATGTTTGTAGCCAGAAATGGGTGACGACCAACTATCATTTCAAAGGCAATAATCCCGAAAGAGAAGAGATCTGCCGAACAGTTATAGTACTGCTTTTGCTGGACCTCAGGGGCCATATATAGTCTTGTTCCAATGATTTTTATGATCGACCTGTTTCCAAACATGTCTGTTTCAGCTAAACCCAGGTCGGCAATCTTCACATGGCCAGTGCCGTCCAGGAGTATGTTTTCTGGCTTGAAGTCCCTGTGAACGATGCCTTTTACGTGAAGGAACTGCAGGCCACACAGGATCTCTGCTGATATAAATCTGGGCCTTGTAATATCCTCCAGGAGTGCCGAGGTATCCATTAGGTCTCTGAGCCTTTCACCACTCATATATTCCAGAACAAAGCAGAGATAAACCTTTTTCAAGAATGTTGCAAAGATATGGGGGAAGAAGGGGCTGCTCCCAACTGTCTTGAGGACATCTCGCTCTTTGAAGGGTTCCTGATATAGATACTCCATACTTCTCTTCTCCACCATCTTCACTGCCACCTGTTGTTTAGTGGTGCGATGTGTCGCTAGCAGCACCTTTCCAAAAGCCCCACGTCCAAGGGACTTGTGGTATGCAAAGCTGCTGTGTTTCAAACGTTCAGGAGATCTGCATGTGCCGCTGGTGGATGGGAGTGCAGTATCTTCAAGATCTGGCAAATTTCTCTTGCGACGGGAAAAGCAAGAGCATAGTCTTCCCAGAGATGCCCTGACACGGCCCAGGAAGCGCCGGAATCTGCCCACTGGTTTAGGGCTGTTTCCATTGCCAATACCATGGCTGGACTCAGCAATGACTTGGGGCTGATCACTGGGCTCGGGCTCAACCCGGCGGATCACTCAAACTCACTCTTATCAAACGAACGATAGTCTGTACACACGCCCGATTTAGCGGGCGAACGACGGAACAACGGGACGTTCAAACGACCCGTCGTTCGCGGAAATCCGACGTGTGTATGGGCCTTTAGAGGCAGAGGTTTAGCAGGACAGGACAGACAACTGGTATTGTTTAAAAGGAAATAAATATGGCAGCCTCCATATACCTTCCACCTTGGGTTCACTTTAACTAGATGTAAATTAGTATTTTAAAAGAAGTCTTAACTGTAAAAAATATAAAAAGTAGAACCCAATTCACAGCAGCAAACCTAAAAGTGTCTATGTAACGATCGGTGTCAGCACACAGAGAGAATCTGATTATTGGTGATCTGCAGTATCACCAAGAATACAGATTTATACCTGATTATTGATGATCTGCAGAATCACCAATAATACAAGTATAACTAACCTCTGGACACCTGACAAGTGTAAGTGTTTGGTGCAACAGTATATGAGCCTGGATCACCTGAGGAGCAGGTGACCCTAGGCCGTATAATGAGTATCTCCTGGTAGATTGGAGATACACAGAGAGTCAGTGATTTCCTGAACAGCTGTGAATCAGACTCTACTGCAGTCAAAGGACTCCTATGAGATTGAGTCCCTGACTGGATTGCAGGGAGGTCCCTCTAAGAGACAGGGAGTCCCTGCAGCTACTGGACACCCCACCGGGGGGGGGGGGTCACAGGTAGAAGAGTCGGACAGGCCAGGTCGGCAACACACGAGCAGATAAAGTACAGAGGCAGAAGGCTGATTCGGTAACCAGGGACAGGCAGGGTTGGCAACAGGTAATCAGATATGCAAAGGTACCGAATCAGAGAGCAGGAGCAGAGTCAAGAAGGCAATAGGTCATAACAGATATCAAGCAGAGGCCTAGTCTAGAGTGTGAGGTCCGTGGTCTCAACACTCAGGGACTGATCTACAGAATAACAAAGCAATGACACAGTATCCCTAACCTTGGGTGTGAGGTCCATGGTCTCTACACCCTGGAACTGGTCTAAAGTATAACACAGCAATGACACAGTATCCCTAACCTTGGGTGTGAGGTCCATGGTCTCTACACCCTGGAACTGGTCTAAAGTATAACACAGCAATGACACAGTATCCCTAATCTTGGGTGTGAGGTCAGTGGTCTCTACACCCTGGAACTGTTCTAAAGTATAACACAGTAATAACACAATAATCTGGCTAAGTGTGAATTCCCAGGTCCACCTGGTTCTAACACACTGATGGATCTGACTGTGGTCTGAGTGCTAACACATAAGCATTTGCAATGGCAGACAACCAGCCACTGACAGACGAGAAGTATATATAGCAGAGCGCTCCTCAGCGCCGCCCAGTCCCATTTAACCAATCACCTACTGCGCTGGGATCAGCTGATCGTCCTGATCAGCTGATCCCTCTCCTATTGGCATAAAGGGCCTGTCTGTTAGCGCGCGCAGCTCTCCATCTGTGTGCACTACTAGGCTCAGACAAACCAGACACATGCCGCTGTGGAGAAACCGCTGGTCTGAACGCGTATTCAGCCACCCCGCTGTCAGACCGTGCGGCGGTGTCTCCGCAATCCATTACAGTCTATAACTGCTTTTCTCTCTTTATTTATTTTGGTACCTACCGTATATACTTGCATACAAGCTGAATTTTTAACCGCCAAAAAGGGGGCCAAAAGTTGGGGGGTCGGCTTGTATGCGAGTCTTGGGTGGTGGTTGGTGGTCGGTGGTCTGCGCCCTCCCCCCCTCCGCGGCCACCGCTGCTATTACCTGTTCAGCCAGCGGCCGCTTCCTCTAATCCGGGTTCCCCTCTCCATCATGCGTATAAGTGTATCACAGCAGCGTGCCCGGCGCTGCTGCTGTGACGAGGCAGGAAAGAGCGGTTCCCCTGGTAACGGCGATACACATCGCCACTACAGGAAGCCACGCTCTTTCCTGCCTCCTGCCTTGTCACAGCAGCAGCGCCGGGCGCGCTGCTGTGATACACTTATACGCATGATGGAGAGGGGAACCCGGATTAGATGATGCGGCCACTGGCTGAACAGGTAATAGCAGCAGCGGCAGCCGTGGGGGGCGGGGGTTGGGGCGCTATACTGGGAACTATAGTGGCTATACTGGGCACTATACTGGCTATACTGGGCACTATACTGGCTATACTGGGCACTTTACTGGCTATACTGGGCACTATACTGGCTATACTGGGCACTTTACCGGCTATACTGGGCACTATACTAGCTATACTGGGCACTATACTGGCTATACTGGGCACTATACTAGCTATACTGGGCACTATGCTAGCTATACTGGGCACTATACTAGCTATACTGGGCACTATACTGGGCGCTTTACTGGCTATACTGGGCACTTTACTAGCTATACTGGGCACTATACTAGCTATACTGTGCACTTTACTAGCTCTACTGGGGCACAACCTACCAATACTGGGCCAATATACTAGCTATATTGGGGCACTACCTACCCATACTGGACACTATACTAGCTATACTGGGAACCACGGGGGGGGGGGGGGGGATCACGCGGTCTGCACCAATCCAGCATTTCCTACTAGAGATGTCGCGAACCTCCGATTTTCGGTTCGCGAACCTTCGCGGAAGGTTCGGTTCGCGGAAAAGTTCACGACCGCAATAGACTTCAGTGGGGATGCGAACTTTGAAAAATAGAAACATTTATGCTGGCCACAAAAGTGATGGAAAACATGTTTCAAGGGGTCTAACACCTGGAGGGGGGCATGGCGGAGTGGGATACATGCCCAAAGTCCCGGGGAAAAATCTGGATGTGACGCAAAACAGCGTTTTAAGGGCAGAAATGACATTGAATGCTAAATTGCAGGCCTAAAGTGCTTACAAACATCTTGCATTTTTACATCAATCAGGGAGTGTAATTAGAGTTCTGTTTCACACTGACGCACCAAACTCACTGTGTAACGCACCGCAAACATGTGTTTGCGTAGTGACGGCCATGCTGGACTGGTGCGCACCGTGGCAAGAGTGTAGGCTGTGGTGGTTTTCAAACCCATATGGTCGCCGGGCTGTGGTAGCTCAATGATAGAACAAAAGTGACTGTCCAGCTGATCAAATTTGGTCTGTCCACAATGAAGCAACAACCTTATATCTTCTTGTATGTAGGTAGGCATAGGTAGGTGTCCCAGTAGTTAGCTAGGCATAGGTAGGAGTCCCAGTATAGGTAGGTAGGCATAGGTAGGACTCCCAGTATAGGTAGGTAGGCATAGGTAGGAGTCCCAGTATAGGTAGGTAGGCATAGGTAGGTGTCCCAGTAGTTAGCTAGGCATAGGTAGGAGTCCCAGTATAGGTAGGTAGGCATAGGTAGGAGTCCCAGTAGTTAGCTAGGCATAGGTAGGAGACCCAGTATAGGTAGGTAGGCATAGGTAGGTGTCCCAGTAGTTAGCTAGGCATAGGTAGGAGACCCAGTATAGGTAGGTAGGCATAGGTAGGTGTCCCAGTAGTTAGCTAGGCATAGGTAGGAGTCCCAGTATAGGTAGGAAGGCATAGGTAGGAGTCCCAGTATAGGTAGGTAGGCATAGGTAGGTGTCCCAGTAGTTAACTAGGCATAGGTAGGAGTCCCAGTATAGGTAGGTAGGCATAGGTAGGTCCTCTAGTATAGGTAGGTAGGTAGGTGTCCCCGTATAGGTAAGTAGGTGCCCCAGTAGTTAGGTAGGCATAGGTAGGTGTCCCAGTATAGATAGGCAGGGCCTGGCTGTCACAGTAATAACAATTATCAAGGTCCAGCTGCAACAGATAGGGCTGTATAAAACTGGAAAACATTAAACATTATCTCTCAAAAGAGCTGTTGAGGGGTGCTATTTTAGCAATAACAATCAGCCAGGAGCAAGCCAAGACCAAGAGCCTACCTAATCTTTCCCTAGGAGAACAAGTCTGCAGCAGCTGTCCCTAGTCTGTCTCTAGCAGGCACACGAGTGAGTGTAATGGCCGGAAAACCTGCCTTATATAAGGGGGGGGGGGGGCTCCAGGGCTTAGTGTAGCCTGAATGGCTACAATGTGTCTGCTGACTGTGATGCAGAGGGTCAAAGTTGACCCTCATAGTGCATTAGGGGGCGAATCGAACTTCCAGAAAAGTTCGCCTGCTGCAGGCGAACGCAAACCCCCAAAGTTCGCCTGGAACCGTTCGCCGGATCTCTATTTCCTACCCCCGGCTTATATGGGGGTCAATCATTTTTCCCTGGTTTTTCAGGTAAAAGTTGGGGGGTTGGCTTATATGCGGGTCGGCTTATATGCGAGTATATACGGTATGTATACTGTAACAGCTGGTTTAATAGCAGTGGGTGACATTGGCAGAGCCCTGTTTAACACTGGCAAATGTTATTTATGCTGAAATTTGTAGGCCTTTTTATAATTTAGCTCTGTGGGAGATATAACATTTCTGCATTGTCTACTTACATTGCAGATATTTGCAATAATGTATAAAATATGGTTATCCAAGTGGCACAACTTTTAACAATATCCAAAACACCATGTTCACTACTGTACATATATTCGCGCTTTCCAAGAGTTGAACTTGACTTCCCTAGACATGTCCTTATGCATGTTAATGGATTACAAATAAAGAAAAATGTTTCATTATTTCCAAGCCTTAATGAATTAGCTGATACAGCCAGCAGATAATTTGAATACTGCACAGGTGAATGCTTCTGGACTACAGGTTCATTACAAAAGGCTATTATGGTGATTTTTCATATTCAGCGCAATACGATTAGGATAATCCATTTCAGGAATGAAAAGCAAAAAGAGGAGGAGGAAAAAAAAAAACATAAGGAGATGATGAAATCTCTCCAAATCAGGCTAAAAATGTAATACACAACCAAAAGGTTATGGGGACTGGATCAATCCAATATGTTGATGTAGAGGGAAACGGCAACAGAACTCATGTTAAAATGATCCACAAAAGAGTAATCAGATTAGATAAGAATCAACCATTTAATTAGGGTAACTAAGCATCTAATATTTTTGTTATTACTGTAAGCATAATATAGCATGAATATGGTATAATGGTGATCTACTGTTAGTACAACTTTAGGACGTCAATTGACTTTTGTTCTCTTGCTGGTGGGGGAGGACCAGATTGTGATACCCGTATGTTCTATAGACTATGTATTGCTGTTAGAAACCTCCATCAAATATGGTATACACAAGAGTGGACACTGGATTGAAAAAGATCAGTTTACATTACTATGCCCCCCGAAAACGGCAATGCCATAGTGTGCTCAAATTATCAAACAATTGCTCAAAATGCTACACGCAAGACTAGAGGAATATAGAAATGCCAGACTGCAGAAAATATATAAGGCCTGCCAGATGTGCAAGCTGGTTTTAGCAGAGGGAGGGGCACAATGGACCATATTGCCAACATTCAATGGATAATAGAGAAAGCAAAGGAACTAGACAAATGTCTGCTTTTGCTCGATTGACTATTCAAAAGCTTTTGACTGTGTAGATCATGACAAACTTTGACCGATTCTTATGGAAATGGGGACACCAAGCCATCTTGGTTGCCTTTATGAGGAATATATTTGCAAACCAAGAAGCAACAGTTAGACCTGAGTATGGAATAAATAATTGGTTCATAGTTGGTAAATGAGTGCTACAATGTTGCATATTTTCTCTTATTTATTGAACATGTATACTGAATACATAATGTGGATAGCTGCTTTGGATGAGTCACATGCTGGAATTAAAATAGCTGGCAGGAATATTAACAATCTGAGATATGCCTATGAAAACACTCTGATGGCTAAAACTGAGGGAAAATTGAAGAGCCTGGTCATGAATGTCAAACAAGAAAGTGTCATAACTGGTCTACTGCTTAACCTCAAGAAAACTAAAGTCACATCACCTGCTCCAATGAACCATCTGCCTATAGATGAAGTAGTAGAAGTTGTAACACATTTCATCTTCCTGGGATCGAAGATCTCTACAGATGTTGACTGCAGCCATTAAGAGACACTTATTGCTTGAGAGGAAAGCTATGGCATGTTTAAACAAGATACCCGAGATACCACTTTACCAACAAAGATCAGTACAGTTAAAGTAGTTAAAGTATGTTACCAGTAGTAACATATGGCTGTGAAAGTTGGACTATAAATAAGGTGGTGCATAAAAAATATACAGTATGCTTTTGAATTGTGGGTGTTCACTAGAGGGGTTGATACTACTATTAAAACTCAAATACTTTGGTCACATAATAAGAGAACCAGATTCTTTGGAGAAACCATCCTTGATGCATGACAAAAAAAAAAAAAAAAAGAAGTCAAAAGTAGAAGTGGATGGCAGAGGCTAAGCTCTATAGACAGTATATGTGAAGCTATTAACATGCCTATGCAAAAGCTGAAAGAAGCAGTGATTTACACATCTAGTGTGCAAAAGTAAATATGACCATGAAGAGTAGGAGTCAACAAAATTAATGTGAAGGAGGGGAGATGTTCTGTAAAAGAAAGCTGTTTTTATTCTCAACCTGGAGGTTATTTCAAACTACCATACACAAATACACATTCCATATGGATAATGCCCTAGATAGAATTTTAATCAAGAATTCTAAAGGGGCAAGACTATTAATCACTTAGTAATTATGCTAACCATTGTAATGCTGGATTGTCATTCTTAGTAGGAAAATCAAAACACCTTTAGAATAGCAATTTAATAGTCTTGATGATTTTTGACTTAAAGGGGAACTTCAGCCTAAACAAACATACTGTCATTAAGTTACATTAGTTATGTTAATTAGAATAGATGGGTAATATAATCTCTTACCCACCCTGTTTTAAAAGAACAGGCAAATGTTTGGGATTCATGGGGGCTGCCATCTTTGTCATGGGGGCAGCCATCTTTTTGGTTGAAAGGAGGTGACAGGGAGCAGGAGACACAGTTCCAACTGTCCTGTGTCCTGATCACCCCTCCCAGCTGCATGCGCTAGGCTTCAAATCTCAAATTTAAAAAACAAAACAAAAAAAAATTGCACCAAAACAGCAGAACAAGAACAACAACATCAGAAATCCCATCATGCTTTGCACGGCATCTGGCGAAAAATGCCCGGGCAGTTTTCTTCTGTGCAGCTAAAAATGAGGCTTGTAAAAGAGAAACAAAGTTCTGATGTTGTGAAACTGTTAAAGAAACACCAAGCCTTTTCAGTGCTGCTGAGTCGATTTTTAGTCTGGAGGTTCACTTTAACAGTCCTCTACTTATTGGACATTTGGATTACCAATTTCTGTGGAAAAGGTTATTTTTTTCATTTTTGTTAATAAAGTTATGTAATTAAAAAAAGTTGTTTTTGTGAAATATGCTATATTTTTTGGATATCTGCTTTTATGTGGACTTCCTTGATAAACTACCTATTTCTCTTATTGAACAAGTCAGAAGCATTGGACCAATCACAGGTTGCAGAAATGTTCAGTGGAAATGTAAATGCTGCTTAAACTTTATACTATTCAATAGACTCGGTAAAACGTAATAGTATCCGAGTCTTGTGATTGGTCTAAAATGTTCATGGTATTCCGATTTCCAAGGTAAACCCCCAAATTCTCTGATTGGTTCAATACCACTGAGTATTATGAAGTCCTGTGATTGTCCTACAATTTTAGATTTTTGACCAATCACAACATTCAGAATTCAGAAATAATTGTTAGTGTTGGCCCAATCAGAAAATGCGGAGGTTTACCCTGAAAATCGGTATTCTGATTTCCAAAGAAAAATTCTGTCATTGGTCCAATGCTTCCGAGCTCTGTGATTGGGCTAAAATAGTCTGAGTTGCGGTAATGCAATATTTCCAAGGAATACCAATCTCCGAGGAAGATTTTCGATTACCGCTGTGGTAAGCCCATTTCCGATCCAACTCAGAAATCTGTGTTCTGCGGAAATTTTCCAACCATCCCTAATTTTCAATTATTTGTGTTAAAGTTTTGCCTTGTTTGACTTATGAATAACTATGTAATGCAGCCTTTAAGGATGTTATTTAGTTTACAAAGCCAATCGAGTTTTCAATTAACAAATCACAGCAGTAGCTCAATGCCTAAAGTCACTCTCTGGAACACTGAAACAAATGAAATTCGGCCTATCTGGTTGCCTGAGGAATAGGGGAAAAGATATGCTGCTTCTGTATAACTCAGTAAGGAATCCTTCCAGTCTGTACTTGAAGAGTAAGTATTTCAAGCTTTCTTAGTTGTTGGAACTCCACCTCATTGGCTACTAATAGGACACATAAATTGCGCAAAGGCCATAATGGATGTTCATACTGATTAAAACATTTACTTTTCTAGTGCGGAACATAACATGACTACTCATATTAAATGACATATTCCTTTTAAGCACAGTGGTCATTTTAGAGCTCTGCACGTAATTATATTAAGCCAGCTATCTAATATTGTTTGCTGTACTTTCGCAGATGTAATCTGGATTATTTTACACATAGTAAAACATTCTGCTGGGAATAAGATGTTCGGGATAAATCCTAGAGCGATAATTTCGAGGAGAGATAAGTCAGTAAGACTAAATAAAGTATTACAGTAATAGACTTTAAGCCCAAGCAGGATTCACAGGACTGAATCGTATCTTCTTGCTGTTGCAGCTTGATGTTTAGTTGGATTTATCTACAAACCTTTGATGCTTTTTATTGGTGACATCACCTGTTCCACCTACTGTATAAGAGCCGTTCCTGTGTGTCCAAGGGAGGTGTGAAGTTGATAATACATACACAGAAAAATTGGAAAAAAATGTAAATCCTGTCAATGTTCTGATAAAACTTTGGAAAGACATGTTAAGTCATGATTGTTACTTAAAAGGATGCCTTTATTACTGATCATTTTTGCTTCATAGACATTTTCCAATGTCTGCTTTCCTTGTGAAATGCAATGAAACAAATGGGAAAGCTGCTTTCCTGAAATATCCTTTTTGGAAACCTGGAGTCACTCCTTAGATAAAACTCAGAAGCAGCATTTTCTATGTTCTCGTTGAACCCATGTTGCTTAACAAGAGCAAAAGAAATAAATATTGCTTTTAATACTTTGCATGTTAAAGCATACCTGAAGAGACATGGGACATGAGATAAACATACGTATATATAATCCTATCCCTAGTACGTCGTTATCTATGTACAATAACTTGTTGACAGTTTGTTGAATTCAATCTGGTTTCCTGAAATGTAAATAGATGGTAGAATACTTGAGACATACTGAGATAACACTTCTAATGAGAATTCAAGCAAACCTGAACTGAAAATTAAAAGTCTAAATAAACATACTCAAAGCATACTTACCTCCGGCATAGTTTACTCTTTAATCTCTTGCTCCATATCCGCTTCCCGTTTGTCCACGGTGATTGATGTGATTGTCTATCTTCCATTTTAAAACTGCTGGAGACTTAGTAAACAGCTTCCAGGTTAGCACATTGTTAAACTGTAATAACGCCAACTTGAGCTATAGGGAAACATAGACATTACCTTGCACATCAGTTGTGCTTTCAGTTATAACTGACAGCAGCTGATATGGTGAAAGGGCCCTATGCTTTTCAGCACGAGCGCTGTAATAACAGCGCAGGAGATTTGAGCACAGTCGGCACCACCATAGACCATAATAGGAATTATGGCTATAGTGAGCAACTTCGGCACCACCAGAAGATGGAGCTGAAGTTACTTTTAAAAGTAACATCCTCCAGCGATAGCTGGAGGCAGAATTACATCATTCCCCACTATCCACGTGGATCTAGAGGGGGAATAGTATTTAACTCCACCGGGTACCAGGCTTTACAGCTAATACTGTACATACTGAAAGTAGCAGGGATCAGCATACAATACAGCTGGTTTACAATCAGTAAAGGCACAGAGTAACACCTTATACTGTACACACTGGAGGTAGATCACCACACACTGCATGCACTAGAGAACAGCTTATACTGTACATACTGTAGGCAGCAGAGATCAGCACACTGCAGCTAGCTTGCCGAAAAATATGAGGGATACATTGTGCGGCGTGCGTAGCGCACCGCGCGGAAAAATAGGTGTGGCCACGGGTGGAGACAAATTTACATGAGCCTAGCAATGGTGGGACATTAGACTAGGACAGTGGTGGCAAACTTTTTGGAGGCCGAGTGCCCATAAAAGGGGCCGGCCCGCTCATGAGGCAGGGTGAACCTTTTGCCTCAGGCAGCACTTCTGGGGGGGGTGGCACCCGCCCGCCCGTAGGTGTGGGGGGCCGGCCGCTGAGCTGGAGGGGTAGCGGGCAGGACGGGGGCATTGGGCCTAGCGGTGGGGAGGGGGGTCCTACCCCCCCCCCCTCGCCTGGGTCCCCCGATCTGCGTTCCCCTCCACTTTAAATTGTTAGGAAGCAGCCGATATATGCGGAAGTGACGTCACTTCCACAGATCAGTGTGGTGTGCTAGGTCCTAGCTCCCACACTATTGGTTACACGGCTAGAGGGGGGAGCGGCGGCTAGAGGGGGTGAGCGGCAGCCACGGGGGTGGGGGGGCAGCGGGCGGCCAAGGGGAGGCAGGTGCATGCAGACGCCCATGCCCTGAGCGCACCCCCTCTAGGGCGGCTGGGGTCAACCCACCTGGTGCGGGTCGCACCCCTGCACCCCCGTCACGACGCTACTGAACCAGCTGTAGCCTGTGTCCAAGTCTCCCGGTGGCGAGATCACAGGGACGCCTTTCAGCAATCGTTGTTAGAAGGAGACAGTGAGCTTCTGAGGGGAACTGATGGTGAGGTAAGTATGTAATATTTATTTACAGATACATCATGTTTTTATTTGAAATTATTTTACTTAGTTCAGGTACCTTTTAAGTGCAGAAAAGTTCAAAGAGCCATTACTTCTTTTTCAGCTTAAGAAAGCAGAGTGTGGATTCTAAACAGCTATTGTGACAGTCTGATGCAATCTTAAAAATTAAGCCATTAAACTGAAAATAAAAATATGAGACTCATTTTCATGTTACAAATGTTCTATTCATCATACTGCACATAGAATTAATGATCTCCTAAGTTTGTTTTCAGATCAGGTTCACTTTAAGTACTTTGGCCTCCTGGACGTTCTAGCTACGCCCAGGAGGCCATGTGCGCATCCACACGCTCCCGTGGCCAATCGCGCGCACGCACGCGCCCTCCCGGCTCGCGGTTCGTTACCTAGGCAATCAGTGAATCGGGCTATGGTGCCCGATCACTGATTTCTCTCCCCCGCAGAAAAAGCGACAGCTTCTCTCAGAAGCTTCGCTACTTCTGACTGTTGCATCCCCTATGCGTCCCTCTAAGCGTATGTTACGCTTAGAGTGACGTCATGTAAACAAACTCATGGCCGCCATCTTGTGGCCAAAAAGTAAAACTACAACGAAAAGTAAAAAAAATAAAACTCAACACACATTTACATTACAAAAGTGCTGTTTACATTACACCCTCCCAAAAATACCCAAATAAAATGTTTGTTATTAAAAAAAAAAAAAAAAAATTACAATAAAAAAAAATGTAAATATTTACCTAAGGGTCTAAACTTTTTAAATATCAATGTAAAGATGAAATATTTCTATATTTTTTTTTTATTTTAAACTTGTAAATAGTGATAGATGCAAAACGGAAAAAATGCACCTTTTTTTACCAAATAAAATATTGTCGCCATACATTGTGATAGGGACATCATTTTAACGGTGTAATAACTGGGACATATGGGCAAATACAATACGTGAGTTTTAATTATGAAGGCATGTATTATTTTAAAACTATAAAGGCTGAAAACTGAGAAATAATGATTTTTTTCAGTTTTTTTTCTTATTCTTCCTGTTAAAATGCATTTACAGTAAAGTGGCTCTTAGCAAAATGTACCACCCAAATAAAGCCTAATTGAAAAAACAAGATATAGATCAGTTCATTGTGATAAGTAGTGATAAAGTTATAGACTAATGAATGGGAGGTGAACATTGCTCGGATGCGTAAAGTGAAAACGACTGAATGCTGAAGTGGTTAATGTTTATTACTAAAGGAGCACAATCCCATTTTTTGCTAATTAGAGCCTTTTATGTACAAGGATGGAAAAGATGTGGCACAGGTATCAGATGTCAGACCCCTTCACCACTCTCCTGGCAGTACTTTTTGCCTTTTTTCCCATCAAATAACACAAATCACAGTATGCACATTGTGATCAAACTAGGGATGGTCGTAGTCAACCAACTTCGCTACGCTGGAACTACGCGTAGTTCTACACAATTACGCTTCGCAAACTACGGCTACGAAATCAGAAACTTTGCTACGTTTGCATTTCGTAAACTATGCGTTAAAATATGGAAGCTTCGCGTAGTGCGAAGCGTAGTTTATGCACACACTTATGCCCTTATGTGGAAAAATTTCCGCAATAATCCACTAACTATGCGCATGGGTGATCTAATATATGCGTACATTCCACCTTCCAATGCGGAATTGTATAGAAGGGCAATATTATTTCTGCGCATGCACAATGATCCGTATAGACGCAGTTACGGCACGCGTAGTTGACTTCGCAATACACACGTCAACTACACGTAGCGGGCAAAGCTTCGCATAGCGGTACTACGACTACGCGGAAATACGTACGCAAAGTTTTTAAACTTCTTCTATGAACTACGATGCGTAGTTGCGGACTACGATGCATAGATTCGCACTGGCGTAGTTTACGAGCAACCCTGGATCAAACACAGTGATCAGGATGTTGCAGCAAATGTCCATGTAAACAAGCCCTAAATTGTTAGTTTGGGCTATGTTTATCTTATGTCTGTAGTTCTCATCACTGGGAAATCAGAATGCAAAAGGGATTCACCAGTTATGGTTGGCATGACAATATAGTTGGTTGCTTGAGGGAATAGAAGATACTCATATTTGGCCTTAAGTCTACAGTCCTATGTTGAACAATGATCAGTATAATGCCTAGATTCTTGGCAGTAAAACTACTACAATAGGTAGTGTCCATTACAATATGAGCTTTCCTACAAAAAGGCAACAAGCTCTTTCATGCTGTTTATGGGGACAGGTGCAGCTTATCGTTTTCTGCATAAGCAGTATGTATATTAGACTAATAATTACATGCATGTTATTAACATTCCCATCATGAATGCTCATATACCTAAAGGCAAGAAGAGAGAAAATGCCATATCAATATATTAGCATTACTGACACACATCCCTACTAAGTTTTTTCTTTTTCATTGTGTCCTTCCAGGCAATTAGAGATGAGTCAGAGAACCCATGCTATTTTCAGTTTAGTCAGTGACCTTTACATGCTCACTTAAAATATATTCTGCACTGAAAATGCTTTATATTTTTCTTACATTGAAATGATGTGCATGGTTGCTTAATGGACACACACAATGAAAATGCCTCCAAATCTTGGGCAGACAGCACTTTAAATCCCTTTATTGTACATTTGTGCTTGTCTGAAAATTGTGCTTAGACAAACATGTGTACCAAGCAGCATGCAAAGTACTAGGAAATGTATTCATTGTTATGGAGTTCAGGGGAAAAAAAAAGTAATAGAATTATAAAAGATGGACCTTTGTGGCTTTATAGTATTTAAAAAAAAAAAAATATTTTTTTAGATGATGACTTATCCTTATGCTGGGAATACATGATCCGTTTCTGCAGCTCGATTAGCCGCCGGATCGACTCCCGCCGCATCCCCGCGGGCGCCTGCATCGATTCCCGCTCGTCCCTGCGGGCGCTTCTTATCTTCCGTTCGTTTTCTCCCATTGTTCCGCCCACGGGTATCGAGCGCGGAATCGATCCATGCGCTGATCAGACACGTTGGATCTTTTCAATTGAGCCATCAGCGGCTCGATTGATAAGAAAAAATGACCCGTGTATGCCCAGCATTAGATTTGCAGTTATAGATGTTAAAAAATGTGTCTAATTGGTATATTGGGTGTATGATTGTATCTTTAATTTTAAAAAAGTCAAATTCTAGGCAGACATTTTACTTAACACAATAAAATGTTTATCTGTTTTTGTCATTATTGTTAAGTGTCTTGTTGACTTAAAAGATCATTAAGGTACCTGTATTCTTGTTCAGACTTGGAAGGGTACCTGAAACAAATTAAGAAAAAAAAATGATACTTACCTGGGGCCTCCTCCAGCCCCATGTACACTGTTGCCTATTGCCATCTTCCCCGGGCCACTCCATCAGTCTGCAATCTTTCCCGGTATTAGGGCTTCAGTTGTGCCAGTCATGCACCACTGTACTTGCGTGGCCTGGCTGTGTACGCAGCCCCATTGCGCTTTCATCAGCGGGAGCGTTCTGTGCCTGTTCAGTACTACCTCACTGCACAGGACACAGAACGCTCCCAGAAACAGGAGTGTGATGGTGGTGCACTGCACACGTGCCCTGGCCGGGTGTACATGGATTCGAAGGGAGCCCCAAGTAAGTATACATTATTTTTCTTATTTTGTCTCAGGTTCTATTTAAGATTACTGATATAAAACAGCTGCTTAATGTACTACAGTGGTGTCAGACTTGCATTTGTTACATTGCTTTGCATGATGGGAGATGGGTGTCTGAAGCAACAATACATGGTTTCTCATGTGCCAGAGCTCAGCAATTAAAACCCAGCCCCATTCTCAGCCTCAAGCAGATGCAAAAACTACATTTTGGCTGCACACAGTGCCACCTATTAGATGGTTGACTATAGAGGAGGGGAACAGTAGTATTAGGCATAGACGATACTCAGGTTAGTGTTAGGCATAGGTAGGGGATAGGAAAGTGTTAGGCATAAGTAGGGGTAGGTTAGTATTAGACATAGATGCAGGGAAGTTTAGTGTAAGAATAGGATAAGATAAGCAGATAGTAGTATATTGGTAACACTGCCGATATCCTTCTATCAATAACAAGTGTTAGTAAAATATCAGTAAAATGGGCGCGTGCTCACTGTCTTGCTGCGCCTCTCCTGGGCACCACCATAGATGTAATATTATTATATTTATAGCGGCGCAGCGGGTGCTGGAGATAGCCAGACCCTTAATTACTATTCCCTCTAAGTTGTTATAACTCAGAGGGTGAATAGAATTTAATGCCACCCAGACTTTCAGCAGCAGCAGGGTGAGCTGTCATTCGTCTCACCCTGCACCCAACTGACCGAGTGTGAGTACATGCATACTCGTTTTTTCATCCTCTATTAGAAACTACTAAGGAGAAAGTATAATTTATTCTCTTAAGAATATGTTCCACTTACAGAAGATACATGGGTGACCCCTGAACTGGTAGTGCAAGAAAGTGTTTTCTATGAGGACAAACACATAAATAACAATCTGCATGAGGTTCTAAACCTTCCACGGTCTCTTTCCAACTATAAGAAAGTTTCATCTGGTGTTTCACTTTAATGGAATCTGTGGACTATTTATTATATTCTGTAAATGATCATTTAATTTTGCCCTGCCATATTGAATAAACTGTCATGCTCCATTTCTATGTCTACATTTCAGTCTATTACCATGATAGACTGCAGAATTTTTTTTAATGTACGGATTGATGAACTTAGTACAGTTAACCGATCACTTGGTATGTTATGTTCTCAGGGGTGTTCAAGTAGGTACCTTTTTTGCATGACATACATTCTGGATATCAGCCAATACAAAAAATTATGTGAATAATGCTTTGAAATACATTTAGATCAACATGAATATGTCCCTTGCTTGTGATTCCCAGTGAAACTTTCAGTTACTACGCCCTGAACCTGCAGTTAACATGATAACTACACAGATAATTTAAAGTGGATATGTACACATAAAGGAAGCCATTCTATTTTGTACATCATCTTCACTACTTTTTAGGCTGGTGTATTGACTATTATATTGACGAGAATATTGAACTTCTTTTAATTACTCACCAGTATATTCTACAGTGAAGTCGAAGCATACTATTTAAAGTCTTAGGTTATAATCTCTGAATATGTGTGAAAACATTGATTGGCAATACAGGTTATATTTTAATGCATATGGAATGTTACTTAACCCTCTGGGCGATACAATTACATCACCCAGGAGGGGGCGCAGCACTTTTTTTTTTTTTTTTTTTTTTTAAATCATGTAGCTAGCCTAGTGCTAGCTACATGATAGCCACTGTGCAGCGGTATCCCCCCACCCCCTCCGATCGCCTCCGCCGCTCAGCGCAAGCAGGAGATTCCATTGAGAACGGGATCTCCTGCTTGGCTTCCCCGTCGCCATGGCGACGCTCGCGATGACGTCATCGACGTCGTGACATCAGAAGGAGTCCCGATCCACTCCTCAGCACTGCCTGGCACTGATTGGCCAGGCTGCGCAAGGGGTCTGGGGGGGAGGCTGCACGGCACGACGGGTAGCGGCGGATCGGCAGCGAGTGGCGGCGATCGGACGTTACACGCAGCTAGCAAAGTGCTAGCTGCGTGTAACAAAAAAATAATTATGCAAATCGGCCCACAAGGGCCTGAGAAATCCTCCTGCGCGACATACCCCGAGCTCAGCTATAGTTTTTCAATATATATTATTATTTTATTATTATTTAATATTTATATAGCGCCGACATATTACGCAGCGCTGTACAGTGTATATATATATTGTCTTGTCACTAACTGTCCCTCAAAGGAGCTCACAATCTTATCCCTACCATTGCCATATGTCTATATTATGTAGTGTAAGTACTGTAGTCTAGGGCCAATTTTTAGGGGGAGCCAATTAACTTATCTGTATGTTTTTGGAATGTGGGAGGAAACCGGAGTGCCCGGAGGAAACCCACACAGTCACAGAGAGAACATACAAACTCTTTGCAGATAGTGCCCTGGCTGGGATTCGAACCAGGGACCCAGCACTGCAAGGCGAGAGAGCTAACCACTACGCCACCATGCTGCCCATGGCTTGTGCATTGCTGGTGAGCTACTTACTAAAGATGTCTAGCTGCTTCTCACTCCTCCACCAGTGCGAATCTTGTCATTCTGTAGGGTTATCTCTTCTCCCTTTCCCTGCCAGTGCACATAAGCAAGCACTCTGTCCTACAACATTCCCAATCAGCATCATTTACTTAAATCAGAAGTGTGTTTGTACAAAGCAATAGTAACAATGATTGGGCACAGTATTTTGTTTTTCCCATAGAGGGCTGGTTCCAGAGGACAACTACATGCCTTTAAATTATGGCAGGTCCTCTCATCACTTTAAGAGACACTGAAGCAAAAAAAAAAATTGATATAATGAATTGGTTGTGTAGTACAGCTAAGAAATAAAGCATTAGGCGCAGAGACATAAGTCTAATATTTGTTTTCAGTACAGGAAGAGTTAAGAAACTCCAGTTGTTATCTATGCAAATAGCCATTGAGCTCTGTGACTTTGAAAGTCATGGAGAGCTCTGACTTCTGATTAGGTTATCTCAGCTGTATTGTGATTTTCTTTTGCAGAAAATAGTTCAGGACAGGTCAAAAGTTCACTGCCCGTTCTGCAACAACTTTTAGAATGCTGAGTAATGTGTCAACTGCAAGTATTAGAGAATGATGCAATGTTATAAAAAAAAGCTGTATAACTGAAAATAAAAATATGAGAATTTTTTTTTTTTTGCTACCAATGTTCTAGAAATTACCCCTACTACACAACCAATTCATGATATCATATTTTTTTTTTCACTTCAGTGTCTCTTTAAAGGGAAGGTTCAGGGAGGGTGGGTTAAAAATAAAAATCAAATTCCACTTACCTGGGGCTTCCTCCAGCCCGTGGCAGGCAGGAGGTGCCCTCGCCGCCGCTCCGCAGGCTCCCGGTGGTCTCCGGTGGCGCGCCCGACCTGGCCAGGCCGGCTGCCAGGTCGGGCTCTTCTGCGCTCCAAGGCCCGGAACGTGGGACGCACAAGTTCCGGGCCTTGGAGCGCAGAAGAGCCCGACCTGGCAGCCGGCCTGGCCAGGTCGGGCGCGCCACCGGAGACCACCGGGAGCCTGCGGAGCGGCGGCGAGGGCACCTCCTGCCTGCCACGGGCTGGAGGAAGCCCCAGGTAAGTGGAATTTGATTTTTATTTTTAACCCACCCTCCCTGAACCTTCCCTTTAAGTGCCGTCCATTCCAATGAATGAGTTGGTCACCTGTCTCCCTATGTGCCACTCCAGCTCACTTCCACGTCCCTACCTCCACCCGACTAGTTTCTACACTGCTGTGCAGGGGCGTTGCTAGTCCTATTTTGGGGGGCACGTGCCCCCAATCTGTCCCTGGGGGGCCCCGGATCTCTGCCCCAGGGGTGCCCGGCACTGCCCGCTGTCCCCTTATGGCCGCCGCTGCCCCCCTGGCTTTCCCCGCGCCAGAGCTTTAGACCTCGATCAGTGGTGACCAGATACAGCGGGCGCTAGGACCTAGCGTACACCGCTGATATGCGGAAGTGACATCATTTCCACATATACAGCGTGGTGCGTCCGGCGCCCGCTCTATCTGGTCGGGTCGCGGCACGGCACTGATCGAGGTCTGTTGACTGTGAGGTAAGGGAGGGGGGCGCGCCTGTCACTCACTAGCTAACGGGGGTCCCTGTCACTCACTATCTATCGGGGGTTCCTGTCACTCACTATCGGGGGTCCCTGTCACTCACTATCGGGGGTCCCTGTCACTCACTAGCTAATGGGGGTCCCTGTCACTCACTATTGGGGGTCCCTGTCACTCACTATCGGGGGTCCCTGTCACTCACTAGCTAATGGGGGTCCCTGTCACTCACTATCTATCGGGGGTCCCTGTCACGCACTAGCTAACGGGGGTCCCCGTTACTAACTATCTATTGGGGGTCCCTGTCACTCACTATCGGGGGTCCCTGTCACTCACTAGCTAACGGGGGTCCCTGTCACTCACTATCGGGGGTCCCTGTCACTCACTATCTATTGGGGTCCCTGTCACTCACTATCGGGGGTGCCTGTCACTCACTATCGGGGGTCCCTGTCACTCACTATCTATTGGGGGTCCCTGTCACTCACTATCGGGGATCCCTGTCACTCACTAGCTAACGGGGGTCCCTGTCACTCACTAGCTAACGGGGGTCCCTGTCACTCACTAGCTAACGGGGGTCCCTGTCACTCACTATCGGGGGTCCCTGTCACTCTCTATTGGGGGTCCCTGTCACTCACTATCTATTGGGGGTCCCTGTTGCTCACTATCTAACGGGGGTCCCTGTCACTCACTAACTGGGGTCCCTGTCACTCACTACCTAACTGGAGGCGCCTGTCACTCACTAGCTAACCTGGGCGTCCCTGTCACTCACTACCTAACTTAAGGGGCTACCATATTATGGGGGCATTCTGCCTATTTATGTAAAATGCTGTCTATTTATGTGCCTCATGACTGCTGAATTTGTCTTGTTGAGAGCCTTATGATTTGTTGGGGGCCTCAAGATTGCTGAATTTGTCTTGTTGGGGGCCTCAAGATTTGTTGGAGGCCTCATGATTGCTGAATTTTTCTTGAGGGCCTCATAATTTGTTGGGGGCCTAATGATTGCTGAATTGGTCATGTTGGGGGCCTCATGATTGCTGAATTTATTATGTCAGGGGCCTCACGATTGCTGAATTTGTCATGTCGGGGGCCTCACGATTGCTGAATTTGTCTTGTTGGGGGCCTCATGATTGCTGAATTTGTCTTGTTGGGGGTCACATGATTGCTAACTGCAAGACTATGGGAAAAGCTGAATCCTTATCATATGAGACAATAGCATTAAACCTACTTTTTTTACCTTTTTAAAACAGAAAATAAAACTGTGAGGTTCTAAAAAATGTAATAAATTTTTCAGGAGTAGGATGGATGAAATTGTTTATCTTCACAGTTTATTTTCAACTTGGATTTTCCATAATGTTCATGTATGAGTTAAAACGTTTGTACGGTATTTAGTTTAAATTGCTGTTGCCACTTTGCGATAGATAAGTGACTTTTGGGTTGCAGTTTTGGCACTCTGCCTCCAAAAGGTGCACCACCACTGTCCTAATCTAATGTCCCACATTGCTAGGTTCATGTAAATTTGTCTCCACCCGTTACCACACCTACATTCTGGTCCATGGCCCACCCATTTTTCGGTGTGGTGCGATAAGCGCGCCGCACAACGTGATCCTCATATTTTTGGCATGCTAGCTGCAGTGTGCTGAATTCTGCTGCCTACAGTATGTACAGTATACGCTGTTCTCTAGTGCCTGCACTGTGTGCTGATCTACCTCCAGTGTGTACAGTGTAAGGTGTTACTCTGTGCCTTTACTGATTGTAAACCAGCTGTATCGTATGCTGATCCCTGCTACTTTCAGTATGTACAGTATTAGCTGTAAAGCCTGGTACACACATACAATTTTGATTAGCCAATTTTAGCTGTTTTCATCAAATTCATTGTCTGTTGGCCCACTTACTGCACGGGGGTGGTAAAATTGGTGGTCAGTGATTGACCAATCAAAATTGTATGTGCATATACATCTTTGATCTATGCCTATACTGATTGTAAATTATCTAAATAAAGGACAGGGGGCTCCATCCAATATTTCGATGGGCAGGCCCATTATCTGTAGCTTACACCGCTGCTAAGTTCATGTACATTTGGCCCCACCCATGGCTACGCCCACTCACCTCATGGCCACGCCCATTTTTGCTGCGTCGCGCGCCTCCCCACCTGGTGCCCACAGGTGCCCCCGATCTCCAAGGACCCTAGAAACGCCCCTGCTGCTGTGAGTCATCAGGGACTGCCCCACTCCCACCATGAGCCAGCCAGGTGGCCAACACAAAGGGGTGGACATTTTTGCTGAATGGTTTTAGGCTATGGAGGGGACTATGTGCGTTTGTATTTGAGGTGAATGCTGTGAAGATTCTAGTACTTTGAGACCTGAAAGTGGAGTTGTGATAGGCTGGGTATTGCCTTTAAAGTACCCCAGAGGCGCTGCAAGACCCATCCAGTTGAGGGTCATTATTAAAGGGGGAGTGCCCACTTCTGAGGGGGAGGTGGTGGCCGTCACTCAGAGGCATTGTAGGAATACAGCTTGTCACTGGTCACAAGAGGTTGATTTTACGTAACGGGGATAGACTTTATTTCTGGAATCCTTTACAGCAAGAGCGCTTTTCTTATACATTTGAAAGAAATTACATTGCATAGGACACTTGATCTTACATACTTTCATTGCTGTCACCGCAGTGTTTTGCTTGTGAACATGTTATATTGCAAAAAAAATTGCCAACTTGGAGAAAATCAAAACCTTCAATAGAAGATGGCTTTTGATGGACAAATGATTTTACAAACATAAACATTACAAATAAGTTCTGATTTTAATAACGTTGTATTCTTAAAGGGAAGGTCCAAGCTATGAAAAAATGAAATCTACTTATTCGGGGCTTCATCCAGCCCCTAGCAGCTGATCTGTCCCATGTTGCAGCTCCACTCTCAGCCGTTGTCTCCCGGTGCTGAGGACGACCTTGCGAGGTCGTACTCTACTGCGCCTGCGCGAGCGCTTTTGACAACCAAATCCATGTGGTTGGAGTGTACTGCACAGGCCCAGTAGTTCTGCACCTGCGCAGTACGCTGTGGACAACGTGGAGTTGATTGACAGCAGCGCAAGTGCAGGCGCGGTAGAGGACAGCCTGGCGAAGCAACGAGAGCCAGCGGCAGAGAGTGAAGCTGCGGCGTGGGACAGATCAGCTGCTATGGGTTAGAGGAAGCCCCGGGTAAGTAAATTTCATTTATTTTTATAGCTCGGATGTATCCTTTAACCTCCCTGGCAGTACGCAGTTTCAGGGGCTGCGTCCGCAATAAGTTTTTTTTTTTTATAAAATGTGCTTTATATGCTTAAGCTAGCACTTCGCTAGCTAACTATGTCCCCCAAGCCCAAGCAATATTTATCCCTCCGCAATCCCACAAGAGCTGCAGCTTCACCATTCAGCTTCACTCGTCGCTATGGCGACGATCGGACATGATGTCTGACGTCATCAACGTCATTACATCATGCACAGTCCCGATGCTCCCCATACCGAAGCCTGGAGCTGATTAGGAGACTGCGCCATAGCGGGATCCTTGGGGGGTACATATTACGGCGGCGATCGGTGGAGAGCGGCAAAACTTGGGTGACATAGTTAGCCAGCCAAGTGCTAGCTTAAGCATATAAACCACATTTTATTAAAGAAAATCCTCCTGGGGCCATGTGATCCTCTGCGGCGGCTAGCCCGAGCGTAGGTTAAGGACAAGCCTCCTTACCTACATAAAACCAGTATTTTGTAGAGTTTTTAATCGCTCCAATATTTCAGCCACTCATACTGCTGACACTGGAGCTGAACAAAAGCTCTGCACTGATGGTGTCTACAATTCAAATACAAGTTTCTTCTGAAAATAGCAACACAAAACCTCCATCAAGCAGATTATTACATATACCCTCTTTTTGATTGTTCTCACTTAAGACATTTAAGTAAAATTTTCTTTTGAGTCTGATTTCATTTTATTTGATACGTCCCCGAAGACCTTTGATGCTTCCTTCTGTTACTTGTTTTTGCTTTTGAAAAGTTTCCTGTAATACCAGTGCTCTAAATGGTATGTGAAACACCAGCTGTTCCCAGTGATCCAAATTACGTTTTCAATCCCTAGGAGAAAACGCAAAATAGCTTTAGTTGTTGACTAAATAATAAGATGACTATATGTACCATATCTTTACATATTCTTCTGAAGTTAAACTCATTTAGCAAATAAAGCATTAAACCTCGGAATTCATTTAAAGTTAATCCTTGTTACCGAATGCATCCTGAACCACAACTAGTTGATTTTATGAAGCAATTTTGCAGTCATAAAACAGCATTGATTGGAAGAGAGTAAACAGAACTTTCAATATTTTTACATTCATGTGTACTGAAAATGGAAAGTTTTCAAACCTTCTTGACCTTTAAGGTGGCCACTAATGATCCAATCTTTTTCATCCAATTTTACCAAATATATGTAGTATAAGGGTAAATTGAGTGAAAATATTGAGTGGATACTTTAGGCAATTCCCTTATATTACATAGAAATGGTAAGATTGGATGAAAAAGATTGGATCATTAGTGGCCACCATTAGACTGTTAACATTCATCCAGGGTGATATCAATTTAGTGTAGCTATAATGTGAAGCGCAGACTTTTCATTTAAATAGATATGGTGAGGAAAATAGACAACAAATGTGACAGGTCTTTATACATTATTTGTTTTATGTGGATAATTTAAAAGTTTGCTTAAGGTGCCTACTAATGATACAATCTTGATTGTACAATCTTACCCTTACACTGTAATATGGTGGCTAATTGTCCATTCAAAGCATATGCAGTCACTTTACCTCTTTACTACATAGATTTGGTAAGATTGTACAATCAATATTGTATTGTTAGTGGGCACTTTTAGAGTGAAGTTTTATGTGGCAACAAATCTGTTAAAGCAAACTTGAAGCAAAGAAACAAAAACAAAACAAAAGGCCCTTATGATATGATGAATTGTATATGTAGTACGGAGTACGAATAGAACATTAGCAAAGAAAAGAGTCTCATCATTTTATTTTCAGTTATATAGATTTTTTTTACATCATTCTCTCACATTTGCAGCTTAGAAACCACACTCTGTCTTTAATGCTAGGTATACACGATACTTTTTTTTTCGGTTGATTTTCCTTCTGATAAATTTTTGATTCGATTTTCCTGTCGATTTCCTGCTCGATCCTCTTTCTCTTCTTATCTATTTCCATTTACCTCTATGAGAAATCAACCAGAAAAACAATCCAAAATAATATCAGACATGACGGAAATGATCTATCGAACCATCTATCCGACACAAAATTGTGTACCTTAAGCTATATAAAAAAAGCAGAAATAAGGAAGCTATATATAAAAGCAGAAATAAGGACCCTAAGTGGGAGCGAGCGCAGGCCAGTGGTTTTCTGACTTTAAAGTCGGAAATTCCAGACGTGAACCAAAGGCGGGGCCAGAGCATCGGTGAGTGGCTGCGCGGGCACAGGATGTCTGCAGGGGACCATTAGAAGCCCTGACTAAGTTCAACTCATCTTCTCCCTACCCCCCTACAGTACTCCTTTAAAGGGACTCCGAGCACCTCTCATGGGTATGCCTTTAAAGAGACTCCGACCAGTACTGCAAAGTACTTAAATATACATACCTTTCTGTAGCTTGTGCTCTCCTCTTTCATTTGATGCCTGAATCGTGTTCTACACCAAATAGTTTTTGTTCGATTTCAATTTAAAAATCGCGGCTGCCATCTTGGCTGTGTTATAACTTCAGGCCAGGGTCACTCCGTCTTCTCTATTAGAAAAGTGCATAACTAAATGAAGCAGGAAGAGGAAGTGACACGCATGGCCATTGCAAGAGGCTCCTCCAGAGGGGTCATAGCACAACTTTGTTGGAAGTTGTCTGTCCCATGAGAGGTGCTCGGAGTCCCTTTAAGTGCTCTTTTCCACCAAAAGAAGTTTTCAGCATTGCAAATGTGCTGTGATTTACTCCATTTAAAATGAGTGCTTTTAAGCCATGATTTTCAGGTGGTATTGAAAAATGACTACAGGCCCAGTATAAATGT
Organism: Hyperolius riggenbachi; assembly: GCF_040937935.1. NCBI lineage: Eukaryota > Metazoa > Chordata > Amphibia > Anura > Hyperoliidae > Hyperolius > Hyperolius riggenbachi. Next base: position 177,012,754 of record NC_090647.1, on the reverse strand, counting down.
AGAAAAAAAATGCAGCATGCAGAGCATTTGCAACAGGCCAAAAACCAAAGCACACCAGTGGAAAAGGGGCAACGCGATTCTCATGGTCATCACAGTGGCAGTATGATCGGCAAAACATGACTGCTCCAAAAATCAAATTGTTTCTCAGCCAGTGTAAATGAGCAGGAAATAAATATGGCAATCTCTATTGACAGTGTCCCTTTTAAACAGTTGCAAAATCGACCCATATGGCTATATGGAATAAACCAGTGTTGCTTGCAAATTTTCTCCTAAGTCATTTTCGCATCGAAAAATATCCCGTTTTCGAATTGGGTGAATTTTTGCAAAAATCTTCAGAAATATTTGCGTTTTCTACCAGCATCGAAAATTGTATGCGGACGCTTATGCCGCAAAAATGTCCGCAATAATCCGCATGGAAATTCATTCTATGCAGACGCTTATGCCTTTATGCGGAAAAATGTCCAAAATAATACGCAAGAATATTCTCTGTAAGCAGAAGCTTATGCCCTTATGCGGAAAAATGTCCCCAATAATACGCAAGTAACGAGAAAATGACGGGCATTAGGTGAAAATGAACGCGAAAAAGTTCGATCAAAAATTCGCCTCTGCAAACGCAATTAGGCGACAATTCGGCGAAATGAATTTTTGCATTTTCACTCATCACTGCAATAAACTATAGCTGTACTTTAATACAGCACTTCCAGATGCATGTCTGACTCCAAGGTCCACCTTCTTCATCAGACTAGCACCATTGTCTTTTAAAAGTATTATTGTATGTGTTTATTATAGCTATTTTAAAACATTGCTCAGAGTGAACAGATGCACATGACATGCACTTACATAGCAATGTTTCAAAGTAACACTACTCTTCCTATAGGGGCTTCCCAGCAGTATAGGGGGTCCAGCACTGGCACCCTTGAAAGTAAGCTTCTCAGCATTTCACATAGGCGCAGTAGTGGCTTTCCACTCAAGCTATGGCAGATTTAGCCTCTGCACAAATATGTGCCTGGCTCACAGGGGCATGGAGAAACGATTTAAATATTCCACCTACAGACATAATGTGATCCACAATAGTGAGGTGACATGCCTTCTGTTTGCAAATGATAATACTGCTAGGTATTATTGTAGTAACTGTTATAAGCTGGAAGTGTATGCTCTTTACAGGCTTTTCTTAAAGGGAACCTGAAGTGAGAGGGATATGAAAGCTGCCACATTTATTTCCTTTTAAATACTGCAAATTGCCTGGCTGTCCTAAAGGGAGGGTGGACACCAAGAGCCAAAAGTGTGATATTGTATAGATGATAATTATTAATGAGTAATATAACAATTTAATACTCACAAACCAGGGTTACCATTAGGCAACCACTGTGAAGGCAGGTGGGGAGATTAACCTGACCCCACTCAGGATTAAAAGTCGCTCTCTGTAGATGGGAAGAAGATGGGTACAACCCTCAACCAAGGGTGGACTTATCAATATGTAGAAGCTTTCCAGAGGCGCCAATAGAATAAAAGTCACTTAAACGAGCTTAAAACCGATGGGGCAGTGGTGGGCCTATCCCATCCATGCAGACAAAGCAAACAAAGGAAGGACTGTGGCATCAACAGTCAAACAACAATTTATTTATACTCCACAGTAAAAATAGGCAACGCGTTTCACGGGCTCAATCCCGCTTCATCAGGCCAATCAAAAAGGAGCACACAACTTAACAGCATCAAAACCACACTGAGCGCCTCTGTACAGATTTTTTAAATCATGTAGCGAGCCGAGGGCTCGCTACATGATAGCCGCTGAGCGGCGGCATCCCCCCAACCACTCCGATCGCCTTCGGCGATCAGAGTAAGCAGGAAATCCCGTTCAGAATGGGATTTCCTGCAGGGCTTCCCCGGTCACCATGGCGACGGGGCGGGATGACGTCACCGACGTCATGGACGTCGGGACGTCATAGGGAATCCCGATCCACCCCTCAACGCTGCCTGGCACTGATTGGCCAGGCAGCGCAGGGGTCTGGGGCGGGGGGGAGCGGCTCGGGGCGGCGGATTGCGGCGGATCGGCGGCGAGCGGCGGCGAGCGGAAGTTACAAGCAGCTAGCAAAGTGCTAGCTGCTTGTAACAAAAAAAAATTATGCAAATCGGCCCAGCGGGGCCTGAGCAATCCTCCTGCGCAGGTTACCCCAAACTGAGTTCGGGATAATCGGCAAGGAGGTTAAAATCTGTGTGTGTGTGTGGTCACCTAAGGAAGATGTACAGAAGATGTCTGTCAGGGGGAAATTCTTAAATGGAATCATAGTGATATTTGGCATTTTGAAATGTTATTTAAGCAAGTTCTTCAGCTCTATTGGAAGCTCTTAGTACTGTTTAAATTAGTACAACGGTTTACCTTCATATTTTATCTCCTATTGTATATTGATTATTCGATAGTAATACTAGCGTATTCCATTCATAGAGCCTTGTTGCATGCCTTACAGAGCAGATTTGTTATTCCTGTAAGTCCCTTACACCGTTTTTTTAAGCATTTTATTTCCACATACTTTGTATCATCAGCATTCTTTTATAGCAATAAAAGTTGTTTCACTGGCTTTGATATTCTTTCATGGATCAACATGCAGTGTCATTCTCATAAGGTAATGTAGTGCATAATCTTTTAAGCCTGCAGATGTCTTTTCTTCAGATGTAAATATAAATTACAGGAACAGGTGTTCAATGGGGGCTTTGTTCCACGTTCAGCACCTGTAAACAAACTGCTTCAAAGGAAGCGCAGAAAAAAAGTCTTCTTTATGCTGGGTCATCTGGGCTTCAGTGCAAGGAATATGAATGTGTTTCTCTCCCCACATCTCATTCACTGACCTGGAACATTAACAGAGTGTTTGTGAGGCGCTGCATCAGTTTTAAAAACCATGAAATTGAGTTTTTAGATTCTTTGTAGTTTACTTGCATGAAAAAAGGGAAGAACATTCCTCCCAGCCACATTGCAGATCTCCTGGCTGTATATTCATGCTTTACCCCAATAAGTGCAGGGAAACCTTGAGTACTAGCTGTAAACAGCAAACAAGTATTGCCATGTTTAAAGTGAACCTGTTATGCGGTATGAGCAAAATCACAGCTGGCAAGTTCATGAGATTTTCATCAAACTTTTGAGCATTTTGCAAAAATGTTGTGAATTACTTTCGCAAAATGGAACATGATTCATTTTGCAAAATGGCCATAATCAAAGCAAGATTCTTTCAGCAATCTTTAGAAACATGGCCGTAACTGCACTGCCTGGGAGGGGAGCAGAGCATGACTTGTGAGCCAAAGACATCAGGACAGGTAAGTACTTAGCCCCGCAACCCCCCTCCCCCCCATAGGTCTTTATTAAATCAGAGCCTGTCCTCGACAGGCTCTTTCATTTTTATCTCAGGTACTCTTTGATGTTTGGAGAAAAGTTAGTGTAAGATAATGGGCATCATTAAAGTGATCCCGGGGGGGATAAAGTGGTGAGATAAACAATTATATTTATCCTCCTACTCCTAAAAATGACTTCATCAGTGACAACCTATTAGGTGTGCCAGACTTACAATACATGAACTATTGACCTTTTTATATCCTCCCTGCCCTCAAAAGTTTTATTCTGCAAGGAAAACTTCTATGGCTGTAATCTGCTTATCAGGGATGTTTACTATATTGCCGAAAAGACTTCCATGCCTAGAAATTAACTCTTTCAGGCAGTAAAATAAAACAAGTAAACAAGTAAAACCGCTTAGTTATTAATATGTTTTGTACTATACGTACACATGTTTATCTCATGTCACATGTCACCTAAGGTACACTTTAATGGACCAACCAGTATAAGCTGCAAAACTGCACTATTTTATAAAATCTTTTTTTTTTTTTTTTTTTTTTTTATTGCTGATTATACAAATTTACTTAAACAATTCCTTACCCTATAAATTTAGGAGGACATTAAAAATACCCTACACTATAGGGATAACAGGCCTGTTATCTCTATATTGTAGGGTATTTTCAATGCAATTGGCAATTAAAATAATATTTTTTTTCTAATAAAATAGTGCAGTTGTGCAACTTATACTGGTTGGTCTCGTTGTTTGTGTTCAGTTTCTATGTATTTTTACCAGTGCACCTGCAAGGCTGAGTATTTACTGTAAACTGTAACTATTTAAAGCTTTTGACACTCGATTGGGATAATTCATGGTAGATTTTAGGGTTAGGTATTAGGAAGGGTTAATGTTGGGGGAAGTTAGGGGTAGGTGTCAGGAATGGATTTTTCACTAAGAGGATTGATATAGCATAGGTGGTTGATGAGTAGATCCAACAATAACACTTCTGAAATACTTGCTGCATGGGCAAACCACTCAAGTATCAGCATTCATTTTGCCAACATTCTGCGCAATGTAAAAACCAGATCCCCACATATCTATCTCTGGCAGCTTGAAATCTTACACCAATGCAGGTGTTCTGAATCTGAACGTCTGACTCCACTTGTTCTAAGTGCATAACTCCAATTACAGAAGACAAATCAACTAGGAAAGCCCCCCAACTGGGAAATAAAAAAGATCTCTGAAATCAGGTAGTCTTTGACGACTGATCCAAAAGCAGTAGATAGCTAAGTTCTCCATTGACATGCAGCACATTATTCTGCATTGGTGGGTAATTTGGTATTGAAAGATCAAGACATGTTCAAAGAGAGCTACCGTAAAGGTGAAACTGCAGACCAGAGAAGCCAGTCACATTTAAACTGTTAAATAGACACCGGATTCTATTTCGTTCTTCGGCATTATCCCATCTATGTTGAGATACTAGAGAGAGAGTTTGCACATATAATCCTATGAGGGCCTATTCACACTTAGAAGCGCAAAACAGCGGCGATTTTTTCCGGTGTTTTGCGGGAATGATTTTTCCGCGATTTCACGTGGAAAAATCACTGGTCAGTGCAGCGATTTTTCTATGATCGCGTTTAGTGCTTCTATAGCACTAAAGCACGATCGCCGGGAAAGCGGCAGAAAATGGTGCAGGCTACGCGTTTGCGTTTCACGATTTTGCCGCAAATTGCCCAAGTTAGAACGGGCCCATAGACTTTTATTACACTAGCGCTTTTAAAAGCGCTAGCGTTTGAGCGGTTTGCCAAAATCGCCGGCAAAAAGCTCATGTGTGAATGGGCCCTAAAAGGAGTTGAGCCAAACTTCACCATAAGCAGTAACAGTTATGTGTATAAGGCACTAGACCAAGAACTCAGTGTAACTAGTGTAGGTACTCAGTGCAGGTACCACTATTGTCTCAGTATAGTTCACAGAAAAGGCCTTGATCCCATTGGGCCTTAAAGAGAAACTCCAACCTAGAATTGAACTTTATCCCAATCAGTAGCTGATACCCCTTTTACATGAGAAATATAATGCTTTTCACAAACAGACCATCAGGGGGCACTGTATGACTGATTTTGTGCTAAAACCCCTCCTACAAGAAGCTCTGGGACCACGGTACTTTTGGCAGTTTGTTACAATGTAACAAGGTTCACAGACAGGAAATAGCTGTTTACAACTGTCTCTAACAGACAAAACAGCTAGCAGCAGCTACATAACCTGCCCACAGTAAAAATGTCACCATGTAATAAATGTCAGAATGTAAATCGGGGAGAAGAAAGATTTTACAATGAGCAAACACTGACTAAAGCATTTATACATAATTATGGTAAAAAATGAAGCACTTTTTTTACTACATTATTTTCACTGGAGTTCCTTTTTAATGATAAAATAGAATTGCCGAGTATGTTAGACCCCTAATAGATCTAGCATGTGCCGTCAGCAGTTAGATTCTTGTGTACACATGAGTTACCTAACTGTTATACGTCAGTACAAGGGGGAACTTGAGTACCTCAATTTCACATTTCTTTGCTCATATAACCTTGTACCTACTGTATATACTATTCTGTTTCAACCATTGAGATTGTCTGTCTTGAAACTATTGCTGTGCATGTCCAGAATCCGCTTCCCATGTTTCCCTGGTAATAAAGTCGTCTAATAAGGATGAGGTTTTTGTACCCAATGTCCCTTTCCCTTTGTCCCTTCCCCTTTTCCTCCCTTTTTTACTTCCCCTTCCCTCATCCTGGCCCCGCGTTCACTTCTTGACATCGTGTAATCCAAAATAGAGGATTCAGGGTTATGTTAATCGTGGTGTGACGTATTGGTCCCAAAGTATTTTCCTGCTCCCCATCCCCAGAGCTTTTTAATTAGTGTGTCACACTTAGCACTTTTTATTTAGCGATTGCCACAATGGTATGAGCCCTAAATGTCAGCAATTATGGTTGCTAAAATATATGTAGCCATTTTTCAATGTGGACGTACGACAGGGAATTGCAGTAACTTGCATATTATATTTACAGCGCACTCTGCTGGTGGTTTTGCCCATCACACGCTTGATCCTCTAGACTAGAGAACTGGCTGATTTCAGCCTGTGCATCCGGAGAGTCGAGTGGTATGCACATCATTTGACGCAAGTTTATGCAACCTTATGGTCGCATGTACTGACCCCTGCCAGCCACCGTCCACACGCCGGTGGCTCTCTCATTGGCGGCATGTAAGCTCCAATCACAATAGGCGCTGCGACATCACAGAAAAGGCGGGGCTTCCCGTATGAATGCTGTGACCGAGCAGGGCCTTTCTATAGTGGAACGCAGCATGACCAAGCATCCTGTAGGACACGAAATGGCCGTCGCTAGGCCCACGTTTATCTCTCACTCCCACCTGCACAGGAAGCTACAATCAAGGTAGATATATATGGATTGTATCATTCAATGTACCACAATTGTTGATGTTCACTTGCAATAAACCATAAGGTTGGATGGAAGATGCACGCTTTCTGTTCTCTATGATAATATTTCACAGAAAATGCACCTGTATTGTAGGAATAAGAAAAGACCAGCGGGGAAAAGCTGTAGCAATATACTTGGGCTCATTTGTCAATGTGACTACACATTTATTCTGATTTACAGTAGCTGCCACATCCCTTTTATCTATTGAAAAGGATTTTGTTTAATTAAATGATATTATTTTGACAGAAAATTACAGTGTGCTCAACGTGTGTAACGTACAGTTAGGAAAGAAGAATTAACAGCAGACTGCCCTATTCTGTAAATACATCCTATATTGTAATGTAACTTAGCGTAGGGAAATTGATTAAACTCATCAACCCTATGTAGCTGAACAATGCACTGTGTAAGAGGCTCAGTTGTAGTACTGTGACATTGTGGGACAACACATGGTTGTCAAGGTCTACGTTTGTGCCCATAGTTGAACAATGCAAATATTGAGATTATTGTTAAAGGACAACTGAAGGGAGAGGGATATGGAGGCTGTCATATTTATTTATTTTAAATTAATACCAGTCGCCTGGCTGATTCTGCTGATCCTCTGCCTCTTATACTATTAGCCATAGACCCTGAACAGAATATGCAGAATGGGTATTTCTGACATTATTGCCAGATCTGACAGTATCTTGTTTCTGGTGAGATTTGGATACTAATGTAGCCAAGTAGATCCGCAGGACTGTCAGGTAATTGGTATTGTGTACAATGAAATACAGTAAATATGGCAGCCTTTATATACCGTATTTTTGCCGTATAACACACCCTGGAATATAAGACGCACCCAGGTGTACAGGGCAAAAACCAAGGAAAAAAATATAAATATACTAAACCTGAAGCGTCCATGTTCCAGGAGAGCTTTGTAGGTGTTCTCCCCCAATTAGTATCCTCCTGTGTCCCCTACTGTCCTCAGGTGTCCCCAGGTGTCCTCCCAGGTGTCTCCTTATGTCCCCAGGTGTGCCCCTCTGTCCTCCCAGGTGTCCCATTCTGTCCCCAGGTGTACCCTTTTGTCCTCAAAGGTGTCCCCTTCTGTCCCCAGGTCCTCCCTTCTGTCCTCCAAGGTGTCCCCTTTTGTCCCTAGGTCCTCCCTTATGTCCTTCAAGGTGTCCCTTTCTTTCCTCCTAGGTGTCTACTCCTTTCCTCCTAGGTGTCCACTCCTATCCTCAGGTGCCGCCCTCCTGTCCTCAGGTGCCCCCCTCCTGTCCCCAGGTGTCCCTGCTACCTTTCCCATGTCCCCGCTATGTCCCCCATGTCCAAGTTTACCTCCCCTGTGTCACCGCTTCCCTCCCCTGTTTCACCTCTTTCCTCTCCTGTGTCCCCGCTACTTCCCCGTGTCCCTGCTAAAGTTCCTGGGTGTATCTGCTCCCCGTTTAAATGAATAAGTGTGTATCTGCAGGCTCTTACCTCTCCAGCAGTGCCCGCGGGGACAGCTGACCACTTCACCGATGCACTTTTCGCTCTAGTGTAGGCTTGTACTGATGACGCTTCAGTACAAGCCACGGTCACTAGAGCAAGAAGTGTGGCGATGAAGAGGTCGGCTATCCCCGCGGGCGCTGCTGGAGAGGTAAGAGACTACAGATACACACTTATTTAAATGGGGAGTAGATACACCAAGGAACTTTAGCAGGGACACAGGGGAGGTAAGAGGTGACACAGGGAGGTAAACGTGGACATGGGTGATGTAGCAGGGACATGTGAAAGGTAGCAGGGACACCGGTAATGGCACGGGACAGAGCAGGCACACAGGCAGGGAATCCCCGACGTGGCGGTGGGTCGCGGTTCATATCTGCAGGTGTTCGTAAGTCGGGGATTCCCTGGCATTGCCGTATAAGACGCAGGGAATTTTTCTTCCCATTTTTTGGGGAGAAAAAGTGCGTCTTATACGGCAGAAAATACAATACGTCTCACTTCAGTTTTCCTTTAACTGTACTACAGCTTGCCAATTCTCAAGTACATTTTGCAAATCCCCCACCTGGGCTTGCTCCTGTCATCCACAATGCGACTTTTTTTAAAACTAAGCTACAGGCAAATACATAAAGATTGTCTGCCTTGAGGTTTGATTTAAAGTGTTATTGTACTTCTACTTAGACATGTTTACACTGTTTTCTGATGGTGCAATAATCAGTAATGCTATATACCTGTATTATTGTATATTTTTATATACATTTTATGGTACAGGCACACCACTAGTAAAGTCTATAAAGTCATGCATACTATACTGATAGTAAACTAGCTATAGTGTGTGGTTAAAATATGTTTAAACCAAGTTCCAAACAATTGACCACTTCCCGACTGCCCATAGGCTGCGGAAAGTGGCCGCACATACGTGTGCGTGTGCTACCCCCCTCCCCTCAAGCACCCGTGTATTGCGATCCTTTTTCCTGCAAAACAATGTGTTTTAAAAAATCAGTTTTGAACTGAAAATGTTCTGTTTTACTGGTTAATTAAAGTTATGGAAATTTCCAGCAGTTGTGCGACTATTGTTAGAGTCCAGTCCTACTACCCTCTCCATGTCTGGTATATTCGTGTGTGCATGTGAGTGTGTGTGGGGACGTGTGTGTGCGTGCGTGTGTGTGCGCGCTTGCACATATGTGATGGTGAAATTGTGTACTCCTTATGGCATACATTTAAAAAGAGTGCTGAGGAAAGCAGCTAGTGGAATATCAGTAAAATAACTACAATTGGCAGAGGCTAATTCTGATTGTATAATATCAGTAATTTTTACTAATATTTTGCTAACTTGCATAAGCCCTTCCTTACGATGCCTAACATTAACCAACCACTCTCCTTGCTGCAATATCCACCGATCTGAGCATTTCCTTTCTTATTACACTATATATTTGCCTTCGGCATTGCCCAAATTATACAGTGTAAATGTGCATACACACATCCACACATCCAAATTTGATTGACCAATCACTGACCAATTTTACTGCCTCCATGTAGTACGAGGGCCAACAGACTTTGATTACTATGAGCAGATTGTGTAGGTAAATCCTCATACAATATGGAGGTGGTAAAATTGACAAATTACTGGGCAATCAAAATTGGATGGGTGTACCACTATGGCCTATGCCACATTCACTTTTGGATGTTTTTACCACTATGGTCTATGCCACACCCACTTTTGGATGTGTGTACCACTATGGCCTATGCCACACCCACTTTTGGATGTGTGTACCACTATGGTCTATGCCACACCCACTTTTGGATGTGTGTACCACTATGGTCTATGCCACACCCACTTTTGGATGTGTGTACCACTATGGTCTATGCCACACCCACTTTTGGATGTGTGTACCACTATGGTCTATGCCACACCCACTGTTGGATGTGTGCACCACTATGGTCTATGCCACACCCACTTAAAAATGCACATTGTACAATTTATTAACCTTTAAAACAGCACAGACTTCCTGATAATGATTGCTCAGTTAACACTAATTTGCCTGTCTTTCTTTATGTGAAGAGTACTTTGTGAATTAAATATCTAAAAATATGTTTTTTAATGTTATCATTATTTGGATTAAAAAAAAATCTATATATATCGATGCACATTATTTTTAGAAATTCATAGTTGTGGCTGGCAGCTGACCTTATTTTCTTTGTAAAGCTGATTATGATGCAGATCCTCCAGTTAAAACACAAACACCGTGGCATTTATAAGCAAAGGCTGAATGCAAAACATTGTATTCATGTTTGTCGTAGTGATTTTCTTTTGTTATCATTACTTGTACAGAAAGTCTGTCAAAATCATATCTAAGGTTATGGTAACAAAAGAAAGCCAACCTGACTTCCCCTAACAAACAATGCTGCATTGTTTGTTATTGCTAAGTGTATTCAGTCAAATGGAACACATCCATAGGTATTTACTTTAACAATGAGGAATGCGTCGGTTCCACAGCTTCGTGTTTAGTGGTGTTTTCATCAATCTTTCACAGATTTTTGAAAATATTAGAACTGAATTGATTTTGTAGCTAATGACGGACACACCTTTCAGATCTCCTCTTCTCTGATCACTTCGTGGAGCGTATCCACGAAACATTTATAATTCATTTACTTCACACCTATGTGGCACTTACTGCTGTACAAGACACAGAACATTTATATTGTGCTTTTATCCTGGTGGACGCAAAGTGATTAAAGACTTCAGCCACTTAGGGTGTGCTCCACGGGTGACCAGGATCATTAAGGAGCCATGCCCAAAGACTCCTTACTGTGTTACGTACTGGCTTAAAGAGACACTGAAGCAAAAAAAATGATATGTATGTGTAGTTTAGCTAAGAAGTAAAACATTAGGAGCAGAGACATAAGTCTAATATTGTTTCCAGTACAGGAAGAGTTAGAAACTCCAGTTGTTATCTATGCTAAAGAGCCATTGAGTTCCACGACTTTCAAAGTCGCTGAGAGCTCGGTCTTCTGAAGCTTGTTATCTCAACTGTCAGTCACTGTATTTTCTTTTTCTCTTAAGAGGACAGTTCAAACGTTCACTGGCCTGCTCTGTAACATCATTTAGAATCCTGAGTGGTGTGCAAACTGCAAATATTAGAGAATGATGCAATGTTATAAAAAACAATATTTAACTGAAAATAAAAATATGAAAATATTTTCTTAGCTACAAATGTTCTAGTAATTATCCATACTACACAACCAATTCATTATATCATTTTTTATTTGTTTTATTTTTTTTTTTTGCTTCAGTTTCTCTTTAACCTGGGATTTGAACCCTAGTCAAAGGCGGAAGTCCCAAATCAAAGGCTACAGCTTTACCAATACGCTATCCAATTGATACAACAGTTGCGTGGTTTCTACATTTTTTCATTTGCACTTTGGCTAAAACACATGTGTAGTAGTGGCTGGGTAGGGTATTAGTTAAGGGCTCTGCCTCTGACACTAGGAGACCAGGGTTCAAACCTTGGCACTTCCTGTTCAGTAAACTAGCATCTATTCAGTAAGGTGCCATTTGGCAAGCCTCCATAGCACTAATACTGCCTACTAAGCGTGCCCTAGAGGCTGCAGCTCTGGTGCTTTGAGTCCGCCCAGAAAAAAAGCACAATTTATGTTCTTTGTCTTGTCATATCAGTGTTAACTGTAATAGCAGCAGTCAACAGAAGCATGGATATGTAATTCTATTACACACACATATCAGCATGAGGGTAGTTACAGGTGTTGGTCATGGGTCGCTTCATTGTAACCAGGGGCATAGCTAGGGGGGAGCAGCCCTGTGACTACTGGGGGACCCCAACTACTAACCTTCTCTGATATTCCAGATCAGGTGTTTTTGTGGCTATGCATGTTATGGGAGTGAAGATCCTGATGGCCACTTGTTTTATGATGATGATTGTAGGATAAACCCTATGTTGTTAGAGTCCCCAAGGGAGGCAAGACAAGGGTTGTGAACATTAAGGATGACCCATCAAAGTTTTGCTGGGGGGGGGGGGGGGGACATGATTTGTTGTTGTGCCCCTGCTTGTAACACAATAAAATTGGTGAGCCTGCAGTATTTGTCACATTAATGCTAGATCACTTTCAGACCTCTTTAAAAGTAAAATGTATGACCTAAAAAGGAAGCTACACATTTAGCTACTTACCACAGTACGATAGTGGGAAGCCTGCAGATAGTCCAGGGACTCCCCAGATCGTCCTGCAGCCCACTGTTCCTGCATAGGATCCCTCTAAAATTATTTAACAAAAACATGTTAAATTAGTTTATTGTGGTTGTGCTCCCATCGTAGACAAGTGCATACAGACTGGGCATGTACAACTAAGGCCTGAGGAAGCCCAGTAGAAAGAAACACGGATGAAAAGTTAAGCATGAGTGGCTTTGTTCTACTGGCATGGTGGGACCTTACTCATGCATGCCCACTCTGGATGCACTTGTCCATGGCCAGAAGAGAAAAGGCATTCTGCATTGGAATGGGCTTGATGAGGATCTGGGAAGCCTCTGGACCATGCGCAGGCCTCCATCTGCTAAAGTAAGTATGCATCTCCCCCCCTCTCCATTGCAATTTTCCTGAGAACATTTTTTAAATGGCAAACATTTTAGCTTAAGAACTTTGTTGTGTTGATGTGCAGATAAAGTGCTACTCCATCGTAGCAGAAAATAACAGACATGATCCTGTTTGTCAGTCAGTTGACTTTTTTTTTTTCAAAATCCTTTAACTTGTGCAGCTAAATACTTCTGAATGATGGAAGTTTCTGTACAGCACAGGTGTCAAACGCTAGCCCTCGAGGATCATATCTCTAACAGGGTTTTGGCTGGACTGAGAAATAGAGAAATGTGTTCTACTTGTTGAACCCCACCCTTCCTGATTCCAGCCCCATCATTTAATTTGAGCTGTGCATAAATGTGTTAAGACCTCAGCTCCTGAGCACTAGAGTTTCGACAACCCTGTTGTACAGTCTCATAACAACTGTACTCAGCTGTACCAGAGCACAGAGTTCTCTAGGCAAGGCTGCAAATGTAAGCTTACTGTTAGTTTTTGGAAATTCTTAGCTAGATACAGGTTAATCTGAAAAACAGAAAACATGTTTTTAATAACTTTACATTAAAAAAATAGATAAATAAAAGCAACTTTGTTGAACACCATCCATAATAAACCATTTCACCCCACAGGCTGCTTTACCCTTCCTGCCAAGAGCCATTTTCACCTTTCCGCACTGCTCCCATTAATTTGGCCATAACTGTATCACTGCTGATCACACCTAAATGATCTATATCTTGTTGTTCACCACAAATTAGGCTTTTTGTGGGTGATTCTTGTTTTCAGTAATTACTTTATTTTCTATGTATTTTAAAAAGAAAAAACAAACAAACAAAATAAACACTATTTCTCCAATTTCATCCACTACAGTTTTAAAATAAACACTGCCCCTGAACGTAAAACCCACACATTGTTTTTCTGTTTTGTGTTTTATTTGTACCCAATCATAATTACAAGCCTGTATTTGCAAAAATAACATTAATGTATCCTCATGATATACATATAAAAACAACTGAGTTTCTAAGGTAACTATTTATGTATTGTTTTAAATGCTTTAAATGCTGCGCATCCGCTGCTGATTGACAGGACATGCCTGTATGTCCTGTTTGTGAGACACAAACTAGATGTGTATATATGTCCAGTTTGTGTTAACATATTAATGAGATGTTTTTTATTTTAAGGACAAGATAATTTCCTTTTAATAAACCCAAAATATGTTAATGGTGTTTTGATGAGTAGTTCATGTGTACCCAATAAGCAATAGAGATATCAGGAAATTGATGCCACAATATGTTTAGTGAATAATGTATGCAACACATCCTCTTACTGTTTGGGATACTGTAGATATAGAAACTCATTCTTTGAAAAGAGTAAATGATGTATACAATTGTAGTCATTGGTGTCTTATAGTCATATTGCTCTAAATGTAAACATAATTGTTTGGTGTCATCTCGGCCATTGGAAAGTCTGTGCAACAATTATTATCTTTATGTATGAGCAGAACTTTAAAACAGAAAATCACATCCAGAAAAAATAGATTTAGTCCCAGGGTAAAGGTGGCCATACACTGGTTGATATGGCCAACAGATAGATCCCTCTCCGATCATCTGGAGAGGGATCTATCTGCTTAATTCTCTCCACACACCGCATATAGATTTTCAATCAAAACGCTCACTTTTTTTTTGCCATGCAGTCCCTGTTTCTGCTCTTCCCCCTGTATTCTCCTCCACTGCCGAGTCCTGGGGTGCAGTGTAATGTAATTCGGAGGACAAACACTAGGGGCCCTGCTACCACCAGAGGCCTCCAGTATTTGGCCTTTGCATTACATCACACAGGCATGTAAGGACACGGAAGTGAAGACAGGAAGAAGCAGCCGCTGGGGAGAGAAGAGACCTGAACTGCATTGTGAACAGGTGAGAGTAGGTTTGACTGTCGCCGCACTGAAAACCGCTATTGACGTGCTCTCGATCCACCACCGATTTACCAAAATTTTCTATCCTGTGCAGTCAATCTAATCAACCAGTTACACCCGGAATCAGTTGATCAGGAATCGTTTCTGGCATTTATTTCTAGCAGATTCAATTAAATGATCGAATCTTATGGGTATCAATGAAAAAGTGTATAGTGAGATTTATTTTAGGATCAAAGGAAACAAAGGGTGCTTTACACCTTGAGCTGAATAGTATTTCTGCAGCATTGTCAGTTTTGCGACCCTCAGAAGTGGTATCCTTGGAGAGGTCAGATTACTGTTGGATAGCAGGAATGTTTACTATAGGTGGGGAATGGGATGTCATCTGGCTGTCTGAGGAGTTCAGCAATATAAGCAGTTCTGTCCGTAACCACAATTGTTCTATTTTCATCTTTTTTTTTTTTTTTTTTTTTTTTTTTTTTTTACTATAATACGATTTTCCTGTGATAGCTCATTCAGAGCTTTCTCGGCGAAGGTCAAATATAATGAGATCAGAGTATGTACCCTGCGAGATAGAGACCATTTCCACACTCTACAGATTCTGGTATTTATAAAGGTGTATAACTATGACCAAAGATCTTTGGGTCAAATCTGAATTTAATGCTGAGGTTTTTCAAGAGCATTATTCATAATACCAGTCATTGCTGGGGAAATACACGGCAGACTCCCAAAATGTATTCAACGTCGTGCAGATTGGCACATCTTATAAACAAAAATAAATGTATTATGGTGATGATGATGATGATTATGTGTGGGTACAAGAAGGGGCCCTTTGCTAAGAATCTTTATTTGAAAGATGTGTATGATATAAATTGCAATTATATCACACGATTTGTGTGTACATGGATCTTCGGCGGTGGGACTTTTTGGCACAGTGTGAGTCGGAGGACGGCTCACCCGACTACTGCACACATTTGAGGGGTGGGGGGTGTAAATACTATTCCTTCTCCCATTTGTTGGAACTCGGAAGAGGAATAGTATGTAACAAACCACGATCTCTCCCCCCCCCCCCCCCCCAGTTAATTCAGAGCCCAGCAATATAGCTATGCGGCGCGACACAGGCTCCAAAAAGCCCTGTTTCGCCAGTTGTGTAAGAGGGCGGCGATGAGTCCAGGCATAGAGAACGGTAAACTGAAGATGTGACAAATAAAAGAGAAGGTACAAAAGGTGTGTGTAGAAAACCTGAGTGAATAAAAGGCAACATCACCATATGCATTTTAAGGATGAACTGAATAAATAGCATCAAGTCCATGAAATATCAAAAAGTTCAAACATCCAGTAATCCTCAGTGACTGACATCTTTGGAAGATTTCGTTTTCTGAAATCCTCTCATTGACCTTTCCACTGAGAGTAGACACTCAGCTGGCATTGGCTGCAACCTCATGCATGGTAGTGAATGTTAGTTATTATTATTATTATCACTCTTTTTTTTTTTTTAATAAAGGACCAATATACAGTGAGTTGGAAAAGTATTCGGCCCCCTTGAAGTTTTACACATTTTGTCACATAACTGCTACAAACATGCATCAATTTTATTGCAATTCCACGTGAAAGACCAATACACAGTGGTGTACATGTGAGAAGTGGATTGAAAATCATACATCATTCCAAACATTTTTTACAAATAAATAACTGCAAAGTGGGGTGTGCGTAATTATTCGGTCCCCTGAGTTAATACTTTGTAGAACCACCTTTTGCTGTAATTACAGCTGCCAGTTTTTTAGGGTATGTCTTTACCAGCTTTGCTCATCTAGAGACTGAAATCCTTGCCCACTCTTCTTTGCAAAACAGCTCCAGCTCAGTCAGATTAGATGGACAGCGTTTGTGAACAGCAGTTTTCAGATCTTGCCATAGATTCTCGATAGGATTTAGATCTGGACTTTGACTGGGCCATTCTAACACATGGATATGTTTTGTTTTAAACCATTCCATTGTTGCCCTTGTTTTCTGTTTAGGGTCATTGTCCTGCTGGAAGGTGAACCTTCGCCCCAGTCTCAAGTCTTTTGCAGTCTCCAAGAGGTTTTCTTCCAAGTTTGCCCTGTATTTGACTCCATCCATCTTCCCATCAACTCTGACCAGCTTCCCTGTCCCTGCTGAAGAGATGCACCCCCCGAGCATGATGCTGCCACCACCATATTTGACAGTGGAGATGGTGTGTTCAGAGTGATGTGCAGTGTTAGTTTTCTGCCACACATAGCATTTTGGCCAAAAAGTTCCATTTTGGTCTCATCTGACCAGAGCACCTTCTTCCACATGGTTGCTGTGTCCCCCACATGGCTTGTGGCAAACTGCAAACGGGACTTCTTATGCTTTCTGTTAACAATGCCTTTCTTCTTGCCACTTTTCCATAAAGGCCAACTTTGTACAGTGCATGACTAATAGTTGTCCTATGGACAGAGTCTCCCACCTGAACTGTAGATCTCTGCAGCTCGTCAAGAGTCACCATGGGCCTCTGGACTGCATTTCTGATTAGCGCTTTCCTTGTTCGGCCTGTGAGTTTAGGTGGATGGCCTTGTCTTGGTAGGTTCACAGTTGTGCCATACTTCTTCCATTTCTGAATGATCGCTTGAACAGTGCTCCGTGGGATGTTCAAGGCTTTGGAAATCTTTTTACAGCCTAAGCCTGCTTTAAATGTCTCAATAACTTGATCCCTGAACTGTCTTGTGTGTTCTTTGGACTTAACGGTGTTGTTGCTCCCAATATTCTCTTAGACAACCTCTGAGGCCCTCACAGAGCAGCTGTATTTGTACTGACATTAGATTACACACAGGTGCACTCTACTTAGTCATTAGCACTCATCAGGCAATGTCTATAGGCAACTGACTGCACTCAGATGAAAGGGGGCCGAATAATTATGCACACACCACTTTGCAGTTATTTATTTGTAAAAAATGTTTGAAATCATGTATGATTTTCGTTCCACTTCTCATGTGTACACCGCTTTGTGTTGGTCTTTCATGTGGAATTCCAATAAAATTGATTCATGTTTGTGGCAGTAATATGACAAAATGGGGAAAACTTCAAGGGGGCCGAATACTTTTGCAACCCACTGTATTACACAGTATTTACTACTTTTTCACAAATGTCCACTTTTTATGCAAATGTCATGTATTTGAGACTTAGCTGTTCTCTAGCTTTGGAAGATAGTGGCTGGATTCACACTGTGCACGTTGTGACACACACACACACACACACACACACACACACACACACACACACACACACACACACACACACACACACCTACACACACCTACACACACACACCTACATACACCTACACCTACACACACCTACACCTACACACACCTACACACACCTACACCTACACACACACACCTACACACACCTACACACACACACACCTACACACACCTACACACACACCTACACACACCTTGAATTTAAAGCCCGCATGCAGTGAGTTAGAATAATCTGATCCATTACATCACAGAAGAGTGAACAGCCCCGTAGATGTGTGTGGGCAGTGAGTTAACAGGCAGAATTATTCTGCAACACAACAGATGTGGTCTGCAAGAGCACTAGGTGTTTCAGACCTTTAATGGAGTGATCCTTAAGCAGCCCAACTGGTGAGAATATGAACTCATTGTACAGCTTAATTTCACTGAAACACCACTGATTGTAACTTTAAATGTACAGAGTGATCTTAAAGAAGAACCATAATAACATAGTAGAATGTAATAAATTGTCCTGGGCATCAATTTCTGCTTGGTTTCATCATCAGAAATGCTTCCATATCTATATATTGCTGTATAATGGTATATTAATGTGTCCCCCCCCCCAGGCATCCCAGTGATGTTTAGCCTAGGCCACTCTGGGAGATCATGTGATGTACCTGCTTACTTAACTAGGAGCTGTAATGAAAATAAAACACAGCAAGAATTGCTTATTGTTTACAATACTAATTTATAGATTATTTACTCAGTGTTTGCCCATTGTAACATCTTTCCTCTCCCTGATTTACATTCTAACATGTATCACTAGTGGTGACATCTTTAGTTCTGCCAGGTGATTTGTACAGAATGTTTGTTTACTGAAAGTTCTCTGCATAGAGGGAGATCTTACTTGCATGGCAGCTGGGAAAAGCGTTAATGCCCACAATGCAACAAGTTCCACAGACAGCAAACTGTCAGGACCATGGTCATGACATCACACTGTGTGTGTCACCACAATATCAGCCATACAGATCCCCCTGATGATCTATTCAAGAAAAGCAGTGGCGTAACAATAGGGGGTGCAGAGGTAGCGACCGCATCGGGGCCCTTGGGCTAGAGGGGCCTCGAAGGGCCCACTCCTCAAACACAGTATTTGCTCTTTATTGGTCCTGTGCTGCTTATATTCACTTATATAGTTGTTTTGAATAGTAGTGATTATTAACACACAGTTTCCCATCCCCTTCTTGCACCTCTGATGCTGTGGTTGACCTTGATTGGTTTTGGTGTGTTGTATCAAATGTCATATATAACATGAGTGGGGCTCATAGGCGCCCCTGTATGCCTTTATAGAAAATAGTAAGAAAAAATACTTCAGTAAACACACACACACACACACACACACACACACACACACACACACACACACACACACACACACACACACACACACACATATATACACACACACACGCACACATATATACACACACACACACACACATATATATACACACACATATATACACACACACGTACACACACACACACGTACACACACACACACACGTACACACACACACACACGTACACACACACACACACGTACACACACACACACGTACACACACACACACACACACACACACACGCATACATACACACACACACGCATACACACATACACCTTCGAATATTGCCTACACAAACTCAATCTTTAGAACACACAGACGTAAAAAAATAAATATATGTCTTGCCAACAAGCCAGGCACATAGGATATTTTATATGTAATTTGGCATTTCAAAAGTGTGATTTAGCTGTACTGCTACACATATAGCTTCTGAACGTCTTCCAAGAATCTTGTAATGCATATGCAAAAATGAGATAGTGTTAGAAATTCAGTGGTTGAAATTGCTTGTTGTGGTGTTTGTAGCATGTAAAAACAGTTTAACATGGTAAACACATACTCCAGTTAACTGTTGAATACATTAAAATCTTACACACAACTAAGGGCATTTAAACAGCTGTCACCACATTCCTTTTTTATCACTAAATTACTAAAGACTTCAGGGAACAGCAAGATTTCCGCTTACAAGTACAAAATGAAGACTGGGGACAATTTGTAATTTGATTAACAGCTATATTTACATTCAGTAGAAAGTCTTCACTTCTCAATACAAACCTACCAATACATCAGTGGCGTAGCAATAGGGGGTGCAAAGGTAGCGATCACATCGGGGCCCTTGGGCTAGTGGGGCCCCAAAGGGCCCACCCCTCAAACACAGTATTTGCTCTTTATTGGTCCTGTGCTGCTAATATTCAAGTCTGTAGTTGTTTTGAATGGTAGTGATTTTTAAAACAGTTTCCCATTCCCTTTTTGCACGCACCTCTGACGCAGTGGTTGTCCTTGATTGGTTTTGGTGTGTTGTATCAATGCTAAACTTGCACTGGGGCCCATGGCTTCTTAGCTACGCCCCTTCGATACATCTAACCAAACGTTTACTTATTGCATTTGAAGAATGCAATATGAAGTGATATTTTCCTATATAATAAAATCCCTGTTGCTGCGTCCTCCTGTGTCCCTGGGTCTGAGTGTTGTGCCTGGCATGCATGCGCAGCATGTGGACAGACTTCAAAGATGAAAGAAGGGCGGAGGGGGTGGTGCATGCGCATGGGTGGAGGGGGGGTCGCTTCCAAGGCCTAGCACCCGTTTTTTTGACAGGTGGGCTTTTTATTTGGTCAAATAGAAATATTGCTTGATTAAAGAGGAGCTGTTAGGTATAGGGTCTCAGAGAAAAAAACACATATATCAGTAGCTAAATATTGGCTGTACTTACATTACATATGCATTTCACTGTCCACGTTTGGATTTCACAGAATTTTTATATAGTATTTGCAGAGAATGATGCTCCTGACAGCTCATGGCAGGTTCCATGTTTGTCTGTCTCCTATGAAGCCAATTGTGATGTCATATCCTCCCTGCTTCCTGATGATTCGACTCACAAAAAAGATCCTAATGGACAACACTACTGTGCAGTGAATATTAATTAGCCATGTGGCTAGGAACAATAGCGGACTCATGCAGTATACTCTAACGGAACATGTGCCCTGTGATTTTTCAGTGCTGGCTGCTGTTACAAGCTGCTGTAACATGAGCCTGTAACTTCTCAGTGTGAATGAAAGCAGCCTTAGGGCGTGATAGGGAAATGAAGTGGATGACCCAAGGTACTGCAGTGGAGAGAAGAGGCAGCCCCAGAATGCTTTGCAGTATCTGTTATGCGTCCTGCCGGCTCCTTCAGAGCTTGGGAATAACCAGCCTTGCTGTTCAGCACACATCATAGTAAGAGAGATTTTTAACTTCAGTATTGCCTTTTTGGCTTCCTTCTAAACTGTTTAACACAGGAGAATAGAGATTTAAATTAGCTTTTGCAGCCTGACAGTTACTCTTTAAAGGATAACCGAAGTGACATGTGGCATGATGAGATAGACGTGTATGTACAGTGCCTAGCACACAAATAACTATGCTGTGTTCCTTTTTTTCTTTCTTTGTCTGAAATAGTTAATTATCATGTATGTAAGTGGCTGACTCAGTCCTGACTCAGACAGGAAGTGACTACAGTGTGACCACCACTGATAAGAAATTCCGACTATAAAACACTTTCCTAGCAGAAACTGGCTTCTGAGAGCAAGAAAGAGATAAAAAGGGGATTTTCTTATCAGTGAGGGTCACATTGTAGTTACTTCCTGTCTGAGTCAGGACTGAGTCAGGCACTTACATACCTGATATTTAACTCTTTCAGACAGAGAAAGAAAAAAATGAACACAGCATAATTATTTGTGTGTTAGGCACTGTACATACACGTTTATCTCATCATGTCATATGTCACTTCCGGTATCCTTTAAAGTGGTTTAAAAGCAAAATGCTATATTGTATAACACTAAAGCAGATATTTTATGTGAAAGTCACCTTATAAAACAATGGGCTTGATTCACAAAGCGGTGCTAACTGTTAGCACGCCTGTGAAAACCCCCTTAGCACGTCTAAACAAGCTTTTCGCGCATAAAACTTTATGCGCACAAAACTTTATGCGCATAAAACTTTACGCGCGTACTGCACAGAGCGCAGGGCGCTCCGTGCGAAGTGCCCATTAAAGCCTATGGGACTTAGCGCGCATAAAACTTTGCGCGCGTAAAACTTTGCGCGCGCAAAGTTAGTGCGCGATCTGATTGAGAAATCCGGTGCTAACCTACTTAGCATCCTGGTTAGCGTGTCTAAAGACTTTAGACGTGCTAAGTAGGTTAGCACCGCTTTGTGAATCAAGCCCCATGTCTTTAAAGGACAACTATTGTGGAGATATGTAAAATTTTAAATACATGTTTATAAGTTGTTCATTTGTCTAACAGTACAATACACTGTAAATGTATGTTTCCCTACATAGTTGTCACTTACTGTAACCATCCTGGTCTGGTACGCCAGCTCCTCCGCCAGCGACAGGCTCAAACTGCAGAGGGTCATCAGATCTGCGGAGAGAATCATCGGGAGATCCCTTCCCACTCTGGACCTCCTCTACCACTCCAGGCTGAACACCAGAGCATTAAAGATCGCAAACGACCGCTCACACCCAGGCTACCGCTTCTTTAACCAGCTCCCCTCGAGCCGGAAGCTCCGGTTCCGCTCCATCTACACCAGGACCTCAAGACACAAGAACAGCTTCTTTCCGTCGGCTGTCAACCTCCTGAACTCTCTCCATGGAAATGGCCATCCTCACCCCACAATACCATGACACACACACTGAAGCACTCCGCACATAGACTGCGCTCCAGCTAAAGCATACCTGTTGGCTTTTTTTGTATTATAACCTATGCCACACTGTCCTCCTCCGCATAAAGGTCATATAATGTTCTGTATTCTGTAAATGTTATGTTCCTACTGCATGTCCTGTCCTGTATCTGTAACTATATTGTGTATCAGTACCCTGTACGTGCCAAGCCCAATTCCGGGCACGACCCAGTCGTGCTTGGCGAAATAAAAGATTCTGATTCTGATTCTGATTCTGATTCTGAAAATCTGACAGAGCTCTTCATGGGGGATTCTCAATATGTTCTTTATTCTTTACAAAGTACTCCCTGGACTTTACAAAGGTGCTGGAATGCCAATGTCCTCCTGTGTCCACCATTCTAGCTGTTGGACCATGCCATCACCATTCATGTAGCACTTTTGAAAATAAAGAAATTCCTGAGAATCCCCCATGCAGAGATGGCTTAGTCTAAAATCTGTCATATCTGTCAGATTTCTACTGCCTACTGTAACTGACAGCAACATAGGAAAAACAAATTATAGTGCATATTAGTTTTGGATAATTGTGCCAATACAATTTTTTTATGTGTTTTTGCAGTAGTGGTCCTTTACCTGCTTGATTTTTTTTTTACCTTAAACTATAAGTCATTGACTCTAAGCTCCCTATTCACACACTTCATTGTTCTCCCTTTGAAGACTAGGACTCAACTCCACATGACATTGCATGCCCACTTCAGTCAGCCCTGTTTCGAGGGGCCGTGCAGCCGTACACACAAACAGGAAGGGGCTACACGTAATCAGGGCTGACACACAAATAAGTCACCACCTTACATTGCCTCAACTCATCCCCGCCAAGATAAGAGTAGGTGGCAAATGGCAGAGTGGTCAGATTGCACAGCTGATCTGCACTGCAGTTGGTGCATTGCTGGGACAGGGAAGGAGGAGGATTCAATACCCACACCACTCCCCACGCTACTCCCACTTCCACAGGAGGCGCCAACTAAGCCTCGGGTCTCTGCCACTAACTAACTGCCTGCGGCTGCCAGACTGGAGCTGGGTGGAGAGTGACTTCGCCCTCCAGCTCCGCTGAGAGAGGGGACATTAGGAAAGGGAAGGTAGCCGCCTCTGCCACATGAGGCATCTACAGGCATGCGCCTACAGTGCCAGTGCCATATGGTAAATCAGGCCCTGCCTTTGATAACTGAATTTTCTTGTTCACTAGTTGCAGCATGCAGATAACTGACAATTTTTTAGTTCACTAGTTGCTGAATGCAGATAACTGACACTTTCTAGTTCACTTGTTTCAGCATGCAGATAACTGACAATTTCTAGTTCACTAGTTGAAGCATGCAGATAACTGAGATGACTGACATTTTTTCGTCCACTAGTTGCAGCATGCAGATAACTGACACTTTCTAGTTCACTAGAATATATACAGTGGGTTGCAAAAGTATTCGGCCCCCTTGAAGTTTTCCACATTTTGTCATATTACTGCCACAAACATGAATCAATTTTATTGGAATTCCACATGAAAGACCAACACAAAGTGGTGTACATATGAGAAGTGGAACGAAAATCATACATGATTCCAAACATTTTTTACAAATAAATAACTGCAAAGTGGTGTGTGTGCATAATTAATCGGCCCCCTTTGATCTGAGTGATCTGAGTCAGTTGCCTATAGACATTGCCTGATAAGTGCTAATGGCTAAATAGAGTGCACCTGTGTGTAATCTAATGTCTGTACAAATACAGCTGCTCTGTGAGGGCCTCAGAGGTTGTCTAAGAGAATATTGGGAGCAACAACACCATGAAGGCCCAAGAACACACAAGACAGGTCCAAGACAGGTCAGGGATCAAGTTATTGAGAAATGTAAAGCAGGCTTAGGCTACAAAAAGATTTCCAAAGCTTAGAACATCCCACAGAGCAGTGTTCAAGCGATCATTTAGAAATAGGAGTATGGCACAACTGTAAACCTACCAAGACAAGGCCATCCATCTAAACTCACAGGCCGAACAAGGAGAGCGCTGATCAGAAATGCAGTCAAGAGGCCCATGGTGACTCTGGACGAGCTGCAGAGATCTACAGCTCAGGTGGGAGACTCTGTCCATAGGACAACTATTAGTCATGCACTGTACAAAGTTGGCCTTTATGGAAGAGTGGCAAGAAGAAAGGCATTGTTAAGAGAAAGCATAAGAAGTCCCGTTTGCAGTTTGCCACAAGCCAAGTAGGGGACACAGCAATCATGTAGAAGAAGGTGCACTGGTCAGATGAGACCAAAATGGAACTTTTTGGCCACAATGCAATACGCTATGTGTGGCAGAAAACACTGCACATCACTCTGAACACACCATCCCCACTGTCAAATATGGTGGTGGCAGCATCATGCTCGGGGAAGGGGGGGGGGGGGTGCATCTCTTCAGCAGGGACAGGGAAGCTGGTCAGAGTTGATGGGAAGATGGATGGAGCCAAATACAGGGCAATCTTGGAAGAAAACCTCTTGGAGACTGCAAAAGACTTGAGACTGGGGCAGAGGTTCACCTTCCAGCAGGACAATGACCCTACACATAAAGCCAGGGCAACAATGGAATGGTTTAAAATAAAACATATCTGTAATAGGCAGCGGAGAGGCCGCAGCGGTGGAGAGCGGCATGCATGGCGGGCGTCTCAGCATCTCAACCAGCGGCCTCCGCCGCGCACTCGCTTGGTCCTTCAGTCGCACATAGAGTAAGAGCAACGCGCGCGCGTGCCCGGCGGCAGGACCTTTATGCCAATAGAAGGGGAGTCAGCTGATCGGCCGATCAGCTGACTCCAGCAGCATTTCTGATTGATCAGGCACTTGGGTAACGTTTACAGCATAAAAGGAGTCGGCCGTCAGTTGCTCTTTGGCTGATGTTGCGAATGCTACGTGTTAGCACTCAGACCCTAGTCAGATCCCAAGTGTGTTAGAACCGGCAGGAGCTGGGAATTCACACTTAGTCAGATTCTGTTGATAGCTTAAAGTACTAATTGAATTGCATTATTTGTTATGACTTTCTGTTAGTCTTGGCTATTCTTCTGCTTGCTGATTCTGTGCTTCTGCCTTTCTGATCTCGTTGCCGACTCTGCCTGGAAACCACTCTGATCTTGCCTTCTGTCTTTGTACCGCATCTGCCTGTCTGTTGCCGAATCTGCTTGTCTGACTCTCCTACTCTCACCAGTGGGTCTAGTCACTGGTGAGGGGTTCTCCGTACAATCTGTATCACCCGCTCCTCGGGTGATCAGTATCCTCAGTACAGTCTGAATCACCCGCTCCTCGGGTGATCCATTTACTCAGTACAGTCTGAATCACCCGCTCCTCGGGTGATCAGCATATTCAGTACAGCCTTATCATCCGCTTCTCGGGTGAACTGCATACTCAGAACTGTATTATCACCCGCTCCTCGGGTGGTCTGCATATTCCGGTATTATCTGTATCACCGGCTTCCCAGGTGAATAGCATTCCTGTACCGTCTGCATCACCAGCCCACTGGTGTGCAGCCTCCTGTGATAAATAGAGATATCCTTCCCTACCAGCTCTTCTGGGGAGTAGGTATCTCTATCTGAATTACTGTTGCACCAATCACTCACCTGTACATCAGCTTATACATTGTGTCTCGCTATATTAGCATTATTGGTGATTCTGCAGATCACCATATAATCAGGTATAGCATCTGTATTATTGGTGATACTGCAGATCACCACATAATCAGAAATCTGTTCTTGCTGACACCAATCGTTACAATATCCATGTGTTAGAATGGCCCAGTCAAAGTCCAGATCTAAATCCAATCGAGAATCTGTGGCAAGATCTGAAAACTACTGTTCACAAACGCTGTCCATCTAATCTGACTGAGCTGGAGCTGTTTTGCAAAGAATAATGGGCAAAGATTTCAGTCTCTAGATGTGCAAAGCTGGTAGAGACATACCCTAAAAGACTGGCAGCTGTAATTGCAGCAAAAGGTGGTTCTACAAAGTATTGACTCAGGGGGCCAAATAATTACGCACACCCCATTTTGCAGTTATTTATTTGTAAGAAATGTTTGGAATCATGTATGATTTCGATCCACTTCTCACATGTACACCACTTTGTATTGGTCTTTCACATGGAATTCCAATAAAATTGATGCATGTTTGTGGCAGTAATGTGACAAAATGTGGAAAACTTCAAGGGGGCCGAATACTTTTGCAACCCACTGTATATACAGGGTTGCTCGGATACCCCTTTTTAAAATCCCAACCCGAATTGATTCGGATCCGGATACCCAGATATCCAGATCCGGATCGGATATCCGCATCCCAACGTTCTGCTATCCGCGTTCATGTGGATATCCGAACACATTATCCGCGGATATCCGACCTATTCGGATATCCTCATAGAAAACTGGAAGTGGCCTCTAAATTGCTTTTAAAACGTTTTTTAGGGTAAATAATGCATGAATAATCATATTTTATTACAGAGAAACACTAATTGATTATGTGGGGAGTTAAAATACACACACACAAAAAAAGCTGTCAATTAACATCAGGACTAAGTTCCAGACAGCGGTCGTGCAGCCCACATTGGGCTTAATTCACAAAGCGGTGCAAACTGTTTAGCATGGGCTAATCGCGGCACTTTGCGCACAACAGTCCGCGAAAAGCTCTTCACGTGCTAACTGTTTAGCACACCCGTGCTAAACAGTTTGCACCACTTTGTGAATCAAGCCCATTGTGTCCAAAGTCCAACCGCACAACTGGGACATCAGTTTTCAGCCCAGACACCTCCAAAAAATGACACCCCAATTGTGTTTTGGGTTAATTATAGGTGGTGGTATCAGCAGCAGTGGCCTGTGGCACCGTGGCGGTGGGAGCCAGCATCAGCTTGCTTCAGCCTCTTGAACTCCTCATGCTTAACAACATGTTTTTTGGCCAGATGGGTGATGAAGCTGGAGATGCCATACTTGTAGGGGTCACAACCTCTGCTCATCTGTAGTTTGTACACATTGCATATGGAAAACTTGCTGTCCAATGAGGGCAGAGTGCAAAACCACCAAATTGGAGAGGTGAAGATTCCCCTGTGGCCTGAATGGGATGCTGCTACTTTTCTCCCTGTGGTGGTTGGGG
Source organism: Hyperolius riggenbachi (assembly GCF_040937935.1). Classification (NCBI taxonomy): domain Eukaryota; kingdom Metazoa; phylum Chordata; class Amphibia; order Anura; family Hyperoliidae; genus Hyperolius; species Hyperolius riggenbachi. The sequence goes on along the minus strand of NC_090647.1, from coordinate 176,984,851 downwards.
GTTGAGTGGTGCGGCTGGTGGTAGCGGCAGAAGGCTGCATTCCACGGCCACTGTCTGCAATGCTGATCCTCCATGCCAAAACCACCAATGCATCCTCCTCCTCAGAGTAAGAGCTGACATCCCCATCCTGTGGATGGTAGTCACGGTCCTTCATCTCATCATCAACATCATACCCCCCCTCCTCAAAACCCAGAATATCCTCCTCAAACTCCTTGCGGCTAACAGCCCTGAGTTCTATCGTGGCGCCTGGAGCGAAAAGCTCACTAACTGAGGGTAGGCTGCCCGCTGGGGTCGACACTGGCGCGGCAGACCTTCTGAGGGTGGCTGCAATGTTGCTCCCTGTCCTCTTGCCCTTGCTGCCCCTCCCCCGGCTGCCGGTGCCAGCAGACATAGGACTTTAAAGCAAATCAGCACGGAGTGACAGACCTCAGAGTAGAGGATAGTGCACACTATGGGCCGGATTCACAAAGCGGTGCAAAGTGTTTGCACGCCAGTGAAAAGCCCTTTATCACGCCTAAACTCAGTTTAGGCATGATAAGAAGAAACTCGCGCGAATTTTCAGCGCGCAAAGATTTGCGCGCGCAATCGTGCGGCGCACGGTGCGGTGCACGCGATGCACCCATTAAATCCTATGGGTGCTGCGCGCAGAGTTGCACGATTGCGCGCGCAAAACTTTGCACGCGGGACTTTGCGCGCGATAAAGAGCACAAATCGGTGCTAACTCAGCGGTGCAAAGCTTATCATGCCTAAAGTCTTTTAGGCGTGATAACTGAGTTATCACCGCTTTGTGAATCGAGCCCTATCTGTCTAACTGTCACACTGACACTGCTCAGCACAGCAGCACTGCAGTAATCTGTAGTAAGCTAACACAGTACTACTCTAACAACTAACTGCAGTACTAACTATACAATAACACCGTAATCCTATTCCCTAACCTATACTGTCCTGCTGGCCTGCACAGCACACACAGACACAGGACCTAACTAGCAGGCTGCTGCAGCACAGGAATCTGACTGTCACCCAATGAATGAAAACAAACAATTACAAGCTAGCTAGCTAAAAAAACAATAGAACAATAGTGTAGTGAAGGTGTTTAGCACTGAAAAGCTTTAGGTTTATCACTGTATACAGGCTAGCACTTGCTAGGCCAGCAGCACTGGAGCATAGCTCTCAGTGTGCATTCAGCAAGCCAGGACGATCTGTCTCATCATGGCAGCCCTCCTTATTATACAGGGGGGCTGGCCAGTGTTCCTTTCTGTGATTGGGTGCTAGGGCTTAGTCTGGGAGCCCTCTGATTGGCTCAATGAGGTCAGGGGGGCTGGCCAGAGTTCCCCTCTGTGATTGGTTCCTAGGGCTTCTGCTGGGAGCCCTCTGATTGGCTGCAGAATGTCATCACCTTAGTTACAGTATTTTGGATCCGGATATCCGCAATATCCGCGTTATGCAGCCAAATATGCGCAGTTAGCTATCTGGATTTCTAGAGAAATACGGAATCTTGAATACAATCCGATATATATATATATATATATATATATATATATATATATATATATATATATATATATATATATATATATATATCATTATGACTTTGTGTTTTTTCTTCTAACAAGCAGGTGTATGGTATTTAAATTCTAGTTAATTAGCATCTGGCATTTTCTATGCAGTTTATGACTATTTCTTGAGCTTAATGTGTGTGGCTTAGACCTACCATTAATTGAAGAAATTGATTTCACTAATAGCTATTAAACGAGAGAAGGGAAATAAAAAGCTTTTTAGTGTGTTTACATTTTCATTGTGCTTGATGGGTTATAGGGTTTATGAGAACTGCAATAATATTAATGAAGATATGAATGTGGTGCTTGATCAGATGTATATATTTAAATTCTTTTTGGCTTTAGAAAGAAGAAAAGTTTCCACCTTGCATTGCAGTTTCTGCAATGGAGCCATGTACACTCCATTCAGGTCATCACCCCTGCACACCTCCACTACCTCTGCTCTTGGCAACATTTCATTAATGTGCCAACCATTACCATAACAACCCTATATATAGACTGCATCAGCCACACAGCATTCATATTTAGAAAATCTTTTTCCATACAATGAAAAAGTATAACAGCACACACGTGTCATTTGTTCTCTGACAACAATTAAAGCCTAATATACCCTTTAAATGTGATATACCGGTACACACTGCTGCAAATTATACTATTAAGAGATAACATTGTAAAGCAAAGTGTAGAAACCTTGACACATATTTGTAAAAAGTCAGGCATTTCTTTGTAATTTATTGACAATTTTCTCATCAGATTTGATTTTCACCACATTTCTAATGAAAAAAAAATCACTTTTTGTCACGGTACCAAACTGATAAACAGAGTAACAAAGGACAGAGTATAACAAGACAGTATATAAAAAGAGCCACAATAATAATGTGCACCACCTTACATTAATGAAAGTTACAAGCAATTGTCTCCTTTCCTCAAATAAAGCAACATATACGGTACTCTTTAAATGAATAGTTACAGCTTCCTGTTGAATCTGTAAAAATGTTTACAGTATTTGCCTAACATATTTATTTACCATATTTTTTTTAATTGACTTGATGTGGTGCACATTATTATTGTTGGAGTTGTTTATGCTTTTGCGTTTAAATACTTTGGTTTTTCCATATGTGGTATGTCATGGTACTTGCATTCATAAGCTTGTCTACTCTCTTTTTCCAGTTCGTCAGTGGAGAATGATGAATTTATTCTACAGAGATATTTCTTGAGTTATTCCTGTCCATTGTTTATGTGTAATCTTTGATGTAGTTCTCTGCTTCAAAACTCACTACACTTAAAAGCATTTCCTAACAGGGCTTGTGCTTCTCTATTATTAGGATGCAATGAAACCAGTTGAGTATGCTCTAAATATTTCCCTACTGGGCTACTGTAACACACTCTCTGTCATCTACCTGAAAACAGATTGGCTCCACTTCAGTCCATGATAAACTGTTCTCCTGTTCATCTGTTCTCTTAATTCTCTAATGCTGCCACTCACTGTTAGTCCCTCCATTGGCTTGTCTGCCTATCACACAAAAGATACAATTACAGATGCTAATTCTAGCCTACATAAAGCCTTTACAGTGTGGCTCCACCTTACATATCTCCACTTACTTCCAGGTCAAAAAAGCAATTTAGGGATCTGCAGCCGGCTTGTAATGTGGGTGCAGCATAGACCACAATAGTAATAGTTACTTATATAATTTAATAGTTAAATGTATAATTTGGGTGCCAGAGTTTGGCTATTATGTGGCTAATATCTATGGAATTAGCCTGGTGTTTGGCTATGATGTAGCAGAACTCCAGATAGTGGTGAAAACAGTGGTAGCAGTGCACAAAATCCAGATGCATGATAGCCAAACTCCAATTACTGGTAAAATTGTTAAAATAGTGCCAGGGGTTCAGCTGTCAAATAACCAGATCCCTGATATTGAAGTAAGGAGTCAGAAAGCTGCATATGGAATATGGCTGCTATGCAAGCTGGACTCCATATACCAGTGGTGGTAAGTAAAACAGTGCTCGGGATTCAGCTATTATGTAGCCTCTAAACCCACATCCACTCATTTTTGGTGTTTGGTATGCGGAGGGTCAGTGTTGGGCATATGTAAGTGGTAGGTTAGTGTTAGGTGTAGGATGAGGGAAGGTTACTGTGAGCGGTAGGTTCGGTAAAGTGAGTGTAATATTACTGGCATGCTTCTCAATCATACAACAGAGTAGCAAGGAGGCACTGGATTATCCATGACCACAAGCTGGCACCTTTATTCAAAATCTGTCCCACTGGCCTCTGAGGAAGCTTTCTAAGTGAAACAGCTGCCAGGCCTTCTCACCCCCACAGCTGTATATCCCCATGTCTGTACCCAGCTTTTAAATAAAGGTGCCAGCTTGTGGATGATCCAGTGCCTCCTTGCTACTCTGTTGTATGATTGAATGCTGGTCTTTTGAACATTTAAAATGGGTACTGATACAGCTGAAGCTCCAGACCCCCTCTAGCAACGAGTGCCGGGCTTTCTCTACTGGCATGCTGGCATGCTACTATCCAGCATCCAATAGTAGATTATCAATAATATTACCAATATATTCTACTATTCTACTAGATGCTTCTTCGGGCACCCAAATTTCGAGGTGCCTTTTTTCCATGTATGCCTTCCAGGTGCCATTGTACCCCCTACTAACCATAGCCCCCCTTATTCTCTGTAGTAACCTTTCCTTTTGCACCTTATTCTCCCACACAGGACCTTTCTTGAATGTCTCCCCTCCTCTTGCACTTCCTTCCAAAACCTATTCTGCCACCATGCACGGGAAAAAGCTATTACTGAGGAAATCATAAACAGGTTATTGGAAGAGCAAAGAGGGTTGTGATGGAAAGGCAAAGCACACAAGTTTGCATTTGATTATGAGGTGAAATGGAATCCAGTGTAGAGCAGAGAACAGCAGAAGAGTTAATGTCGTGAGAAGGACACATCAGTATAAATGCCAAAGATACAAGTCTAGAGAGGGGAATACCAGATAAACAGATGTTGCAGTAGTTGAGGCCAACAAGAGTGTACACCATGAGTTTTCTGGTTTGTGGAGATGGGAAAGGCTACAGGTTGTAAAGTTGTACAGGTGGAAATGACAGGGACTTAGGAGTTCTGAATGTTGGAAACCACAACGGGTACCGATCATAAAAAACACACAGACAACATGTATGTGGGGGTAGGGGAATGAGTTTTTTACAGTCAAAGGTTTTGAAAATCTCTGAATATCTTTATAAATGTAAACTGAGGTAACTATAAAACTGCTGAAGAGAAAAACTGACCTTTCCATAGTTTCTTCGTTGTTAGTTCATAAAATATCTCCTTGTATAGTATAAAACTTGGTAAGATTTATTACTGTTCTTATATTTATGTATAAAGCTCTAGAGTATGGAGCTTTTGTACAATAAACAATTGGCTGTGCAAGTTGCAAACTAATGTAGATAACAAGTACAAACTATGACAAACAATGAGAAGAAAATCTTCCCTAGTCAAGCTAAAATTCCAAGATGATGGGGATACAGGATGCAACAGGTGAGGAAGTAAAACGTATGGAAACAGGATTTATTTTAATTGTTCACAGATGTATTATCACAAATCTATTACCCCTCTGTAACGATCGGTGTAACACAGAGAGGATCTGATTACCGGTGATCTGCAGTATCACCGAGAATGCAGATATATACCCGATTATTGATGATCTGCAGTAACACCGATAATCAGATATATCTCTAACCTCTGGACACATGAGTGATGAGAGTGTTTTGGTGCAACAGTAATACTTTGAGGACTGCACCTGAATATCAGGTGCTAGAGCAATAAGGAGTATTGCTCTGCAGCAAGTTCCTTCCATTGGTCTGAACTCTCCACAGGGAGGAGTCAGGCCGAGAGTGGGAAGGACAGAACGTGAGTGACACCAATGGAGGAGTGTCACTGACAGATCTGTGAACTATCTTTCAACAGGAGAGATAGTTCTCGAGGTCGGGCAGGCCAGGTCGTAAACACACGGACAGATAAAGTACAGAAACAGGAGACAGATGCAGAATCTTGAGACTAGCCGAGTTCAGCAACAGAGTATCAGAATGACAAAGGTACAAAATCAGAGATCAGAAGAATGGTCAGGAAAGCAGAAGGTCATAACAAATAATCAACAATTCCTAGACTAAGGTGTGAGTTCCATGGTCATCAACACCTTGGAAACTGGTCTAGATAATAACACAAATGATACAGAATTCCTAGACTAAGGTGTGAGCTCCTTGATCATCAACACCTAGGAAACTGATCTAATGAAACACAGATACTGACAGGGTCTGAGTGCTACCATGTAGTGATCGCAATGCCAGACACCAGAGGAATGACCAGCACCCAGTATATATACACCAGCGCTCTCCTGCTCCTCCCCTAAGTGCTGGACCAATGAGAACTGAAAGAATTGTCAGCTGACCGGCCTGGTCAGCTGACACCCCTCTGGCTGTCATAAATGCTCTGCCTCTCCGCGCGTGCACGCCTCCTTCTGAACCAGTGTGGACTATCAGTCCCAGCCACACCAGACGTGTTGTAATGCCTCTGCTGTTTTGGATACGGAATCCGCCATACCACTGTCCGAGCGTGCGGCGTTTTCTCCGCATTCAGCAGTACTGACAGAGGTAGGCCTATGCATGCCAACCGCCGCGTCGGACGCAGAATCCGCCGTCCTGTTCTCTGGGCATGCGGCGGTTTCTCCGCGTTCCGTCAGGCCAGTGAATGCAGGTCCCTGCGCGCAAGCTGCCATGTTGAACGCGGAATCAGCCGCCTTACTCTGAGTACTTGCGGCGGCTTTTCCGCGTTTTCTCATACCTTCTCTCTTCCTGGTGAGTCTCCCTGCACTTAAAGAGGACCTAAACTCTTCCACAGGAGACAAGGAAAACACAGAGAAACCCACCTTCTCTGTATGTAGAGATAACAGCCTGTCTAATTATCCATTATCTGGAAGTAATGAGCCACTGTAATTTGAGCTTTCAGCTCTGTCTGATCTGTGCCGCAGGTGTGCCGTTCAGGAAGGCTATATGTAAACACAGGAGGTTAACCATTTCTGTGCTCTCAGCAAACCAGGAAGTAACTACACTGCAGCACCTCTGAAGGAGTTCTGTAAGCTGTAACAAGGAAATGACTTTTTTAAAGGTTATTATGTAAACATGTATTATTATGTAGTTGATTATCTTTTAGAGCAGAGCGGAAGTCCTGGGTTTAACCCACTTTAATGCATTTCCTGCCTGCACAGCCAGTTGTGATTTTTAGCAGTGTGGAACGCATGTTTGTTGACGAAGGAAAGTTAGTTGCTTCATCTCACTGACCTTCTTGGTTGTTCTGTTTCTACTCCCTTTTACTCCCTCTACTTTTTTGCACTAGAATTGCAATCACATACCCTACCATTGTTACACTTTTATCTGCACCAATACTGAGGCCAGGATGTTATCACAAGCATAAAAAAAACTGTGGAGGGAACCCACTGGTGCTAAGAGATAGAACAACAGAACATCCCCACTTTACTGTGGGAAATATTCTCACTGCTTAGAAAAGAATGACATGGACGGCTGAGACACTAGAAACATTGAAGGAAGAAAGGGAATCTTTACACCAGAAAGTAAGAGGATTGATGATTATTTTTAAAAATAACATGTGTGGCTACTTATTTACATGTATGGGACACTGTTTTCTAATTTTAATATAAGAAACATATCATAAGTACTTAGAAAATATATTCTATATAATGCAGACCTGTTTTCATTTCCTTTAAAAGATGCAACAGGTGTAATTTAACTGGTTCTGGATGCACGCTATTAAAATATATACTTGGTTTGTAGCCGCTAATATTTCCCAGCAGAGGTGTAGCTAGGGGTTTCACCGCCCTCTAAACAAAATGGGCGTTGCCATATATCAGAATGTGGTCATGGGTGGAGTCAAGTTATTTAGATATATGTGCCCCCTTACCCCATTCAGATAGCCAGATGTGCCCCCCTTTAAATAGTAAAATCTATGCCTCTTTAGTTAGCTAGATGTGCTCCCCTTCACCCTATTTAGATAGCCAGATGTTCCCCCTTTAGATAGCCTTATTCTGCTGCTGTTAATGCTTCTGCAGAGGAAGGGAGAAAAGCAGGGGCATTTTGGGCAGCCAGTGAGCCAGCTCTCATGCTTGTGGAGGTGCAATGGCCCTCACAGTGCTGTGCCCGGGGGACGTATGTCCCGCCTTGCCCAGCTATAGCTACTCCTCTGTTTCGCAGGGCTCCAAGCACTCCCGCCTCTGACAGCTGAGCTTCATGCACCAATGAGCTAATGACAGTAAGAGAAGTACAAGTTCATACTGCTTTATTTATCTCTGCTTCACTCTGCTCCTGCTTTCTCCTTTGTTGTTAAAGTAACTCAGCCATTGCCACAGTGATGTGTCTATTCACCAGAGCTGGGAGGCAGAGCAGAGTGAAGACACCAGGCATAGAGCTTATTCTGGATGGCAATAACTATATTTACAGATGTTTTTATGCATAGAAAATACTTAAAAAATTATTTTATGTACCTAAGAGTAGGTGCTTAATTTTTAGCTTAGGGCATTTAATCCCACTTTAAGGGGCAAGAGCCTGCTGTCCATCCAGAATCAGTTAAGTTGGACAGTGGACACAGACTTAAAGAGAGAGAACACAAAGCAGAAAGTAAATGGGAAAAAAGTAACGAATTCAGGGAGCCTTGCTGATCGTTTTGAGCCACCTCTACGAGTCTCTGTTGTACCAATCGTCTTACCAGGGCCGGCCCGCCCATGAGGCGGGGTGAAACTTTTGCCTCAGGCGGCACTTCTGGGGGGGCGGCACCCGCCCGTCCGTGGGTGTGGGCAGGGATGCTCGGATGTGCCTCATCCACGAATTCGGCAATCCGCGTGGTTGCAAAAAAAAAATCCGCATTCAGCCCCGCCGCATGCGGATTTTCGTCCGCGCCCACGCAACCACGCGGATTTTCTGCCGTGAATCGCGTAATCACGCGTGGATTCCCGCCCGGAGGCGGATTTTCTTTTAACGTTAATAACAAAGCCCCCATACATGCTACAATCCCCCAAATTGCATGGATTATCTAGGTGATAAGGGGCAACATAACTTGAACATAAAAAATTCAAATTTTTTTTTAATGGCTTTTAAAGACAAATCACCACTGTAAATGGGGCTATTAATTGGTAATACGTGGTTTTAAAAAAGGGATATACGCGTTAAGCAATCAAAGAGGTGAAGGCGTGTTCCAATGGCACTTGGCGGCGAAGGTACCGCTGGAGGAGGATGAGTGGCTGACGCCAAAAAGGCCCCAGAGAGGTTTTTGTAGTTTGTTTTTTTTTGGTTTTTTTTTGCAGCAATTAGCAATGACATCGCAGCAGAGTTGTCAGTGGACACGGGCAGTGTGAACGCAGAGTGCAGTGGTGGTAGCGACTGAGTCAGGAGAAGGACTATGCGGGCGTTCAGTTCAGCAGCACAGAAGGACCACGGCAACATACTGGTAGTAGTAGTAGCAGCACAGCGTCATAGTGCTGGCCAAAAAATTAAATGCACCCGGTGACCCGGGCAGTGTGAACGCAGACAGAGTACATTGGTGGAAGTGAGTGAGTCAGGAGGAGGAGGACAATGCGGGCGGTCAATTCAGCAGCACAGAAGGACCATGGCAACATACTGGTGGTAGTAGTAGCAGCACAGCGACATAGTGCTGGCCAAAAAATTAAATGCACCCGGTGACCCGGGCAGTGTGAATGCAGACAGAGTACATTGGTGGAAGCGATTGAGTCAGGAGGAGGAGGACAATGCGGGCGGTCAGTTCAGCAGCACAGAACAGAAGGACCATGGCAACATACTGGTGGTAGTAGTAGCAGCACAGCGTCATAGTGCTGGACAAAAAATTAAATGCTCCCAGTGACCCGGGCAGTGTGAACGCAGAGTGCAGCAGCGGGAAGCGACTGAGTCAGGAGGAGTAGGACAATGTGGGCGGTCAGTTCAGCAGCAGCAGCACAGAAGGACCATGCCAACATACTGGTGGTAGTAGTAGCAGCACAGCGTCATAGTGCTGGCCAAAAAATTAAATGCACCCAGTGACCCGGGCAGTGATAACGCAGACAGAGTGCATTGGTGGTACCGTGGTAGCGACTGAGGCAGGAGGAGGAGGAGGACAAAGGGGGCGTTCAGTTCAGCAGCAGCAGCAGCACAGAAGGACCATGGCAACATACTGGTGGTAGTAGTAGCAGCACAGCGTCATAGCGCTGGCCAAAAAATTAAATGCACCCGGTGACCCGGGCAGTGTGAACTCAGACAGAGTACATTGGTGGAAGCGACTGAGTCAGGAGGAGGAGGACAATGCGGGCGGTCAGTTCAGCAGCACAGAAGGACCATGGCAACATACTGGTGGTAGTAGTAGCAGCACAGCGTCATAGTGCTGGCCAAAAAAATTAAATGCACCCGGTGACCCGGGCAGTGTGAACGCAGACAGAGTACATTGGTGGAAGCGACTGAGTCAGGAGGAGGAGGACAATGCGGGCGGTCAGTTCAGCAGCACAGAAGGACCATGGCAACATACTGGTGGTAGTAGTAGTAGCACAGCGTCATAGTGCTGGCCAAAAAATTAAATGCACCCAGTGACCCGGGCAGTGTGAACGCAGAGTGTATTAGCGACTGAGTCAGGAGGACAAAGCGGGCGGTCAGTTCAGCAGCTCAGAAGGAGGACCATGGCAACTTACTGGTAGTAGTACCATAACACCAAAAAATTAACCAAGGTAGGCACTAGGCAGGTAGTACCTGTCTTTATAAAGGCAGGCATAGTTAACAACAGCACATGCAGCAGCCACTTCATGTCCCCCTGTGTCCGACAATAGGGGCCAGGAACTCACCTTCCACCCAAGCCTGGTTGATTTTCAGGAAGGTGAGTTTGTCCACAGAGGCGTGGGAGAGCCGAGAGCGCTTCTCTGTGACCACGCCACCGGCCGCACTAAAGCATCTCTCTGAGAGGACACTGGAAGGAGGGCAGGATAGGAGTTCCAGGGCGTACTGGGAAAGCTCGCTCCAGATGTCCAGTCTCTTGACCCAGTACTCCAAGGGGTCCACGGGGCTGTCGGTGTCATTGAGCCCGCTGGATGACCCCATATAGTCAGACACCATGGTGGTCAGTCGTTGCTTGTGCTGGTTGGTGGTGGATGCTGTGGCGGGCACCTCTGTTCTGGGCTGCGGCACTGCATACAGGCTCTTGCTTAGGCTCTTCAGGTCTCCGGGGCGCCAGTTGCTGCTGCTGCTGCTGCTGGTGCTGGTGGTTGTTGTTGTGCTGCTAGTGGCAATGGCAGGCACCTCTTGCTGGCTTGGCAGAGCAGTTACAGTGGGGGTGGAAGGCTGGGGGAATGCTTCCAGTAGTCTGCGCAGAAGGGCCTCCTTCAACTCCCTTGTGCGTTGCTCGGTGGTGGATGGCGTCATTAAGTCTCTCAGCTTCCCCTTCAGACGGGGATCAAGCATCAAGGTAATCCAGATGTCCTCCCTTGAACGCATCTGGATCAGCCGGGGGTCCCTGCGAAGGCAGCGCAACATGTGCACAGCCGTGGGAAACAAGTGGGCCCAGCCAGCAAGATCTTCCTCGTCCTCGCCATTGTCCCATAACGCATGCCTGTCCTCTTCCTGTGCCATGTCGTTGTCCTCCTCAAACCGCCATCCACGTACAATGCCTGCTGCACTCTGCTCCTCCTCCTCCTCCTCATTCAGGTTAGGGACCTCCAACTCTTCCACTATCTTCTGTGAGCCCTCCTCTGAGCTGGACTGTGCTGCCATCTGCTCCTGTTCTTCCAACTGCCTCAGGGCTTCATCCCCACGCTCAATTAAATTGTCCATTGCCTGCTCCAGTAGACAAACCAAGGGCACCCACTGGCACACAGAGGCCCGCTCCTCACTGACCATCTTGGTTGCCTCCAGGAAGGGACTCAGCACCAGGCATACTTGCTGCATCAGTGTCCACTGAGTGGCAGTAATCATGGGGACTTGCTGGTTGCTGGGGACACTTGGGTCTAGCATGTAGGCCCTAAGAGCCAGCCTGTGCTGACACAGCCGCTCCAACATGGCCAGAGTCGAATTCCAGCAAACTGGCATGTCCATGATCAGCCGGTGTTGTGGCCTTCCATACTGCTGCTGTAAGGTGGACAAGAGTGCAGAGGCAGTGGCTGACAGGCGGAAAAAGCGTACCACCGCCCGGGCATCCTGCAGCAGCTCGCTCATCCCCTGGTAGGTGTGCAAGAAGCGCTGCACCACAAGATTGAGCACGTGGGCCAAGCAGGGGATGTGCTGGAGGTTTCCCTGCTGCACTGCTGCCACCAGGTTGGCTACGTTATCGGCTGCCACATACCCCACTTCCAGGCCTCTGGGGGTCAGCCACCTCCGCTCCTGCTTCCTGAGGGCGGCCAGGACGTTGGTGGCCGTAAGCCTCTCCTTCCCCAGGGTCACCAATTTTAAAAGGGCTTGGCAGTGCCGAGGCTTGGCGCTGCTGCTGCCGAGACGGGCTTGCTTTCCGGGTGCAGAGGGAGTGTCGTGACAGGACCCTTCTGCATCCCCCCTGATCCCGCGTGGTGGCACCACTAGCTGGGCTGATGCGCTCTTGTCCTCCCTCCCTTCCATCAGTGTCACCCAGTGGGCCATAAAGGACAGGTAGTGACCTGTCCCAAATCTGCTACTCCACGAGTCCATGGTAACGTGGACCCGCTTGCCCACAGAGTAGTCCAGGGAACGGGCCATGTTTTCCACCGCAAACTTGTGGAGTGCTGGGAACGCGCTCCTGCTGAAATAGTGGCGACTGGGGATTTGCCACTCGGGGATGGCAAATTGGAGCAGCGTCCGCATGGCGCTCCCCTCCTGCACCAGGGAGTAGGGAAGCAGCTGTGATGCCATGGCCCGGGCCAGCAAGCCATTTAGTTTGCGGATCCGCCTGTGGCTTGGAGGCAGAGGCTTGGTCAGACCCTGAAAGGTGTCGCTCAGCAGGGTCTGACGACGCTGGGATGCAGGGGAGACAGAGGAGAGAGACGAACACTGGCTGCCAGCCTCAATGTCTGTGTCCTGAGTAGCCGAGGTGGAAGAGCGCTTGCGTGCTACTACTGCTGCTGCTGTGGGGGATTCACGACCCTGAGGGAGGGATGATGCTGCTGCACTGGTGGGCCTTCTGCTCTCAGGAACCCCTGCCAGCAGTGCCTGCTTCCTCTTAAACTCCACATACTCGCGGCAGTGGCGGCTTCTCAGGTGGCCCTGGAGGGATGAGGTACCCATCTTGCTCAGACTTTTCCCATGGCTCAATCTTTTGCTGCATAACCTGCACACCGCATACCTTTTGTCATCAGTACATTCATCAAAGCAATCCCACACTGGTGACTTTAATTTACTGCGGCCCCCACTAGCAGAGGGTGCAGCGGAACAATGTGTGGTAGTAGTTGCCGGGGGTTGCATGGTGGTGGTGCCGGCTGAAGCAGTGTCCTGTCTACTTCCTCCACGCCCACTGCTGCCGATGCCCCTGCCTGACATATGGCGATATCCTTGCCTAGGCCGAGGTGACTCGTCATCCTGCTCTGCCTCTGACCATTCTTCCACGGACTCAGCAGGCTGCACATAGTTAGGGTCCACAACGTCGTCATCATCAGCAGCATCATCATAATCCAGCTCTTCCTCTGACTTACCCGCCTCCTCTTCTGTCCCTACATCCCCAGACACAGACCCCTCTTCTTCATCACCAGAACTCAACAACGCTTGTGATTGTGGCCCGATCTCAATCTCTGCCACATCAGTCCCCAGTAAGTCCTGAGCTTCTTGCATCAGCAGGTTCCCAGATGCCGGACTGAGGGACAGAACGCTGTCATCCTGGGAGGGCTGCTGACCAGTGGGTGCTGGGGTGGATGTCACAACAAGCGTGGGACGTTGGCTGCTGCTGCTGCTGCTGCTTGGAGTGGTGCTCACAGTAGAGGTCTGGGAGGAAGTCATGATGTCCATGAATACCTCAGGTTCCATTTGCTCAACCACCACACGGGGACCAGAAACTTTAAAATATTTGGACAATGGCGTCCGCTGACTCGGCCCAGGCTTTGCTGCCCCCCTTTCTGCTGCATCACGACCACGTACAGCTGGGCGTCCTCTCCCTGGGCGTGGAGCAGTCCCAGAAGTGGCTGAGGCAATTGAACTCCCTTTCCTCTCACCCCGCGAAACCCTGCCAGACATGTTGCTAGTAATGAATCACTGGATGCAGTGGGCACAGTACAAGGTCACTGAAGGATGCACCAGGCACAGTACAACGGCACTGAAGGATGCAGTGGGCACAGTACAAGGTCACTGAAGGATGCAGTGAGCACAGCAGTGGGCACTGGATATACAACTAGGTCACTAAAGGATGCAGTGGGCACAGTACAAGGTCACTGAAGGATGCACCAGGCACAGTACAACGGCACTGAAGGATGCAGTGGGCACAGTACAAGGTCACTGAAGGATGCAGTGGGCACAGCAGTGGGCACTGGATATACAACTAGGTCACTAAAGGATGCAGTGGGCACACAAGGATGTCACACTGTTTAATGAGATGCTTATATGCCAGCGAGCGAGCAGTGGGCACTGGGCACGGCACAAGGTCACTGACAGAATGAATGAACAGCGCTGGCAGAGAGTGGCGGTGCCGGCGGTGTGACTGGCTGACTGCAAATAGTACAAGTGAAGTGTATAACTGTCACTGAAATAATATACAAGTGTGTAATGAGATGCTTATATGCAAGCGAGCGAGCAGTGGGCACTGGGCACGGCACAAGGTCACTGACAGAATGAATGAACAGCGCTGGCAGAGAGTGGCGGCGCCGGCGGTGTAACTGGCTGCCTGCAAATAGTACAAGTGTATAACTGTCACTGGAATATACAAGTGAACACTGCAGCTGCACTACCTGCCTGCCTGCACTACACACAGATAATCCCCACTCCCACTACACTGACTACACTGCAGCACTGAACCTGCCTGCACTACACACAGTTAAATAATCACTAGACTCCCACACTCACACTACACTACACTGACTACAACTAACTACAGCAATCACTCACTGACTAGCTAACTGTGTACAGTATAAGAGCAAAAAAAAAACGCTTTGTTTTTAACACAATAAATGCACTTGCTCAAACAACAATGGCCTGGAGATAATCCTCTCAGCACCACAGTCTAGCAAGGACAGAGCTTTTCCATCATGGCCGCCGCTTTATATTCAGGAGGGGAGGGCATAGCTTCCCTCCTGTGATTGGTTGCTAGGGCCTGGCTGGGGCCCTCTGATTGGTCTGCATTGTGTCACTTCCGCATAGTTTGACGCATTTCCGCTAACCACGACTTCAGCGCCGGGTTTCACGAGCGTGAATGCGGATTTTTGTCCGGATTCACGCGAAGCCGAAGCAGATTTTCGTGGTTGAAAATCTATTCACGGCTTAGCGTGTCCGAGGCGGAATGCGTCAAAATGGTCGTGAATCCACGCGTAAGCGTGATCACGACCTGGCGGTGAGCACCACTGGGTGTGGGGGGCCGCCCGAGCTGGAGGGGATAGCGGGCAGGAAGGGGGTATTGGGCCTAGCGGCGGGGAGGGGGTCGGACCCCCCCTCCCTCGCCTGGGTCCCCTGTCCTTCGCTCCCCTCCAGCTTTAAAAAGTTCCGTGCTGGCTGCAGCTATGTGTAAGAGGCAACGGGCGGGGATCACTCACCTCTTCCTCGTTCCAGCGTGCGCTCCACTGACGTCACTTCCTGCGGCGTAGCAGGAAGTGACGTCAGTGGAGCGCAGGCTGGCCTGGAACGAGGAAGAGGTGAGTGATCCCCACCCATTGCCTCTTACAAATAGCTGCAGCCAGCACGGAACTTTTTAAAGCTGGAGGGGAGCGGAGGACTGGGGACCCAGGCGAGGGGGGGGGTCCTGCCCCCCTCCAGGCCGCTAGGCCCAATACCCCCTTCCTGCCCGCTATCCCCTCCAGCTCGGGCGGCCCCCCACACCCAAGGCTTGGGGGGGGGGGGCGGAGGGGCAGCGATTTCTTTGAAAATTGCCTCAGGCGGCAAAAAGTCTGGGGCCGGGCCTGCGTCTTACAGGTCTGTTTTAAAATTTTAGTTCCCTGTTCCAAAATGGCTGTGACCCTGAAAGTACTTCCGGGTCACAGCATATTCCTGATAGCAGTACATGAGAGGACATGAGCTCCAATAATGCTCAGTTGGTCCTCTCATGCACTTTTTTTTTCTGCGAGCCTCAGGAGCTAGCAGGGACAGGCAGGGAGTAGGTGTTCCTAATGCTGGTGTGGATGTAATGCAGGAGTGACACCCCTTCCTGTTTCTGCATACCAACAAGTTGTTTGTCGGTGTCAGAAGGGGGTACTGCAGAGAGCGGGGGGGGGGGGCATAGAGCAGTGCCAAGAGGACACAAAGGCATGTGAATGTGCGGGGTATCATTTAAATCCACCCCAGGTACACTTTAGGTGTTATTTGGGTGTTTTTTTTTTTATTATTATTACATGCGTAAAGCTTCTGAGATTGATGACTGATCTGAATGATGTCTGATCGGAAGTAAAAATCTTCTTGTTTGTACATAGCTTTAACATCTAGTGCTGCTCACTTAAGCTTAATAACAATGATGAATTACTATACCAGGCAGCAGACATTATTAATACCGTTAGCAGCACTAGCAGCAGCATTTTCATGTAATTTCCAGAGACATATATTCTTTTCTGTTCGTATTTATTCACCTGAACATACGCTTTTACAGTGATGCTTTTTATTTTTGTAGCAGGCAGATAAAGCATTGATCCTTCAAGATAAAATTAGCACTGACATTATTTGAGTCACACTTGCAACTAATGTCAGGAAGGTTTAATTAGAGAGATACAAACCGTAAGCAGAAACAAAGAAAGGAATCACAGGGAAAGAGGGGAGAATGATTCCTGGGGTATGTAAAGACCTTTCAACGAAATTGAATTTTAGGAGAGAAGTGTTCTAGTAAGAGGAGCCGGTAACTCCTTGGTTCATTTTATTGTCGGCTTTGAAAGATCTACTCAGTCTGTTCAAATCATTAGAACTCCCCATCCTAAGCTTTCATTAAATTTGAAGCAAATGTCAGCATCAACTAGACGTGTTTCAAGATTGCAATAAGTAGCTGCCTTCTGCTTACAAGCTTGTAAGCTTTTGATAACTTTTAACCGGATTTGTATTTTCTTTTTCCTTGCAAAGGGCTTAATTTTCTCAGGCTTGCCAGGAACATAATGAGACTCTCTAGCAGAACTAGACTTATAATAAGGATCAAATAGTGCTAGGAAATGTTAGCCATTCTTAAATTCACTTATTTAGCCAAGGATGTGCAGAATGCACACGTCCGAATGTCTATTTCTGGTGTCCAGATAAATAACACGTTATTGTTCTCGGTGGCAGCAATTTTTCACGGGATGAAAATTGCATTACGGAATTTAAATTGTGAAACAGCAAAAGTTTTCAATGTCTGAAGCATAACGCAAAAGAAATATATATTGTACAAAGGTCTTCTAAATGGGTTTATGACTTGCGGCGCGACAGCTATTGTCTTTAAGTTATATTTCCGTCTAATTTGTTTCTACAACCAATGCGCCATGAACTGTTTGCACCTATAAGATGTAATTTTGGAAAATGTTATTTTTTATGATTGGAAAAGCTTTATTTTTTTGTCGATGTCTTTTGTGTAAGTACGCTCAGTTTCAGTATAGCTGGATTATTTCATTTTTGAGTCAAGCCTACAGAATTACATATTGAAAAAAAAATGTAATGCAAACATATCTTACACTTACAGAACATGCAACAGAAGCGTATTGACTTCTAAAGCTGTCGTGAAACCAAACCCAAACTTTCAGATGTAACTAAACTCTGTATAGTTTTTGCAAAATATGAAATGAGTTTCTACCAGTTCAAACCCCACTTAAGAGGTAAAATATACACAGATAGCTTTCAATGCACAATGAATGTGTGCACTAGGGATCAGTTAGAGCTGATGCATCCTGTAAGAGTTGGCCCCTCTAATCCCCTGACACCCCAGGGCTCCCATACCAGGCCCTCTAGATCATTCCCCAACTTTATTGTGCTCCCTGGGCCCCTACAAAGTTTTATGACAGCATAGGGGGTCAAAGGGAAAACCGTCTTTAAAGAGACAGATTACTTATTGTCGTATCACTTTATGACAGGGCCAAATTTCTTTTTCCCTTTACACCTAAATCCTAAAGAGTAGGGTTTTCTCCTTTATTATTTTTGTATGAGTTGTATGTTTTATAAGACACTGCCTGCTAGTTATTGTTACATTTATGTTGTTTACCACAGTGTTTCTCAACATTTTATTGGTATGTACCCCTAATTCTGTACTCACCAAGTACCCCCTAGCATAGTAAACATTATCCCAAGTACCCCTTGACAAATATATATTTAATCGTAGTACATGACAATTGGTTCTAAACAATTTCCAAGCATTTACTATTGCTATTAATTAGCTAAAATACTATTTTGGGGTTGTTTAAATAAGATTTATCATTTTCTAAAAGTCTAAATTTGTTATTCTTGGTTAAGTATATCAAGCCCGAGTACCCCCTGAAACCATCAGAAGTACCCCCTGGGGTACACGTACCGCACGTTGAGAACCTCAGATCTACCACACTGTTAGTTGCTGCCGTGTTTGTTAATGACTTTGTACAACATAACACTGTATTAAAAATATGTACTGTATAATACAAAAATATTATTATCATGTTTACTTAATCTGTGTTTAAATGCATACATCTTAAATTACTGTTTCTGTGAAATGAAGTTAAAGAAAATAAGCAATTATTTGCTTCATATAGGTTATTTTTGATGTTCTGTTGACCTCAGTAGATGCGCTATAGTGACAGATTCACCTTTATATTTCAGCATTTCATAATGAGAATCTCACAAAGGTTAATGGTAATCTACAGTTACATTCAGAAAATCTTCCTGGTATGCTGCTTACTTATATATTTAAATAAATGAGAATTTTTTTTTCTTGTATTTGCAGGTTTAATTTATTCCAAAATCATGTTTGAAAAAGTGTTTACAAAAATCAAAACTGACATCAGTTAAAATGGTCTCCAGCTTAAAGGAATATTATCAATACCCATGCAGAGGCTTTTTTTCCTGCGTCAACTTAAAAAATTTGGTATGCCTCGGGAGCTGCTGACCAGCTTCTACACCGCTACCACGGAGTCCATTCTTTGCTCCTCAGTTATCGTCTGGTATGCCCGCGCAACGGCCAGCGACAGACATAAACTGCAAAGAATCATTAGTGAGGCGGAAAGGATCATCGGATTGCCTCTGCCACCTCTTGATCTCCTCCACGCGGCTAGGATGAGGAAGAGGGCTACCAGGATTTCCTGCGACCCCGCCCACCCTGGCAACCGCTTTTTTGAGCCCCTCCCATCCGGCCGCCGCTTCCGAACTATCCCAACCAAGACCACAAGACACAGGAATTCCTTCTTCCCCCAGGCAGTTCTGCTGCTCAACAACTCTGACCCCTGATTCTTCTGTCCCAGTTCGCAACCAGCATACTTCCCTTAGTGGCTCTTCTGCCTTCTCTTCTGCATCCCTAACACCCAATATCTCAATAGATGTTATCGCGCTGTTATGCTGCTAGTATGTGGAACTGTAGCCGCAAATGTATTGTAAATGCTGTCAGTATGTGTAATTGTCACTGAATAACATGTAAAATGTACAACTGCCCAAGCCATGTGTACCACAAGCAATTCCGAGTACGGCACCACCGTACTTGGCGAATAAATCCATCTTGTATCTTGTATCTTGTATCTTCTAAAATGACAATGTACAAATAATGTCTAAGTAGCTGTGTAAACATTTTCCTACTTTTCATGTTAAATATCAGAGGCAAAAGCTTTAACTTACTGAGAGTAGAGATGACCCGAACCTCCGATTTTAGGTTCGCGAACCTCCGCAAACGTTTGCGAACTTGCGAACGTTCACGAACCGCCATAGACTTCAATGGGGAGGCGAACTTGAAAAATTTGAAAAAATTATGCTGGCCAGAAAAGTGATGGAAAGGATGTTTTAAGGCATCTAACACCTGGAGGGAGACATGGTTGACTGGGATAGACGTCAAAAGTCCCGGAATTTTTTTTAGTTTTCACGCAAAGCAGTGTTTTAAGGGCAGAAATCACATTCAATGCTAAATTGCAGGCCTACACTACTGCATGTGTATACATCAATCAGGGAGTGGAATTCTTCCACCCTTCTCCTTCCTCCCTCCTCCCTTTCTCCCGCCTTCCTCTCTCTCTGATTTTGTCTTCCAGGGATTTGTAGGCTGTCAAAAGCAGGCTCACATACATTTGCCAGGAATCGAACCCAGGTCAACTGTTTGGAAGGCAGCTATGCTCACCACTATACCACCATTGGCCGGGAATCGAACCCAGGTCAACTAACATTACAGGCTGAAGCCAGCCATTTCACTCATGTCTTCAACTACAAGAAAGGCCCAGGAGTAGTCTTAGCTACCGTAATATCTATGTTACGGCAGGGCCCTTATTACACTTTGTCTTACAGGGCTATGGAAACCGTTTTGCCCATGTGATAAAGCAAGGTGCAAAAATGAAATCATGAGCCTAACTAATCTTTCCCTATGAGAGAGTCTGTAGCAGCTGTCCCTTCTCTATTTACTGCAGGCACACGAGTGAGTAAAATGGCTGGCGGTGCCTGCATTTTATAAGGGGGGGGGGCTCCAGGAGGGAGTGTAGCCTGATTGGCTACAATGTGCCTGCTGACTGTGATGTAGAGGGTCAAAGTTGACCCTAATGTTGAACTATGGGGGCAAACCGAACTTCCGGTAAAGTTTGTGGTTCTCCGCGATCGCAAACCCCCGGACGTTCACCTGGAACCATTCGCCGGCGAACCATTCGGGCCATCTCTACAGACAAGACAATATAACTCTGCACAGTGCTGCGTAATATGTCGGCGCTATATAAATACTTAAATAAATAAATCTCTGTAAGAAACAAATCTCAGTGAATATCTGCAGTGTGCCAAAACTCTGTGAATCTTTCCACAGTAGCAAAACTCAATGAATCTCTGTAATGTATCAAATCTCAGAGACCTCTGTGGAGCTATAAATCTTATTAACTACAGCAGAGTATGAAATCTTGTAAGCTAAACAAAACACATTGAGTTGAAGGTAGACAAGATTTTCATTCCTTGTGTTGCATTGCTTCTACCTACATTGCATATGGACAATATGAAAACCCCTATTCTGAGAAAGGTTTATAATCAATGGATGGGTGTGCTCCACCTTCACCTAAATAAGTATTTATTGCAACAACTAGGGATGCTTGTTCAGATTCCGTGGAAATGCAATTTCTGAATTTCCGATCGGAAATTACGTCTTTGCATCACAATTCAGAAATCAGTAATGGAAGTGCGGTAGGCGGATTTTCGCGTAAATTTACGCCAAATTTATCATGAATTTTCTCAAAAACTACAAGGTCTTTTTGAAAGATTTTTTTTCCTATTGTTTCTACTTTTCTGCTTAACATTCCCTGCAAATTTGGTGTTTATAGCACCTATGTGAGATTTGCTATTAACCTCTAAAGTCGGTATCATACCGCATAGCGGTTCCAATGCGGATTTTCACTGTAATTTCTGCCAATTTTAACATGGATTTTCTCAAAAACTGCAAGGTGTTTTTGAAATATTTTTTTTCCCCTGGTTTTCACTTTTCTGCTTAACACAACCTGCAGATTTGGTATTTGTAAAACCTACGGGGTCACTGTTGACTGTAATGTAAAATGCAGAAATTTCACATTATCGATATGCGGTACTATGCCGACTTTAGAGGTTAATAGCAAAGCCCCCCATAGGAGCTAGAAATACCACATTTTCAGAGAATGTTAAGCAGACAAATGTAAACAAGAGGAAAAAAAATATTTAAGAAAAAACTTTGTATTTTTGAGAAAATCGATGTTAAAGTTGGCAGAAATTACTGCGAAAATCTGCATTGGAACCACTATGCGGTATGACAATGAAGTTAATGGCAAAGCCTCCATAGGTGCTAGAAACACCACATTTTCAGGGAATGCTAAACAGACAAGTGGTAAAAAGAGGAAAAAAGAGGAAAAAAATCTTTCAAAAAGACTTTGTAGTTTCTGAGAAAATCAATGTTAAAGTCGGTGAAAATTACAGTGAAAATCCGCATTGGAATGCAGAAATCGTTAGCGGAAAGCGGAAGCGGTAGCAGTAATTGGCAATAGCGGAATGCGGATTTTCGCTTGAAATGGAAATTGGCATTTCCGACCATCCCTAGCAAAAACCCCTTTGGAAAATATACTTTCTATGCTTGCATCCGCAGACCACACCCTAATAATCTCATTCCCATCCACACAACCCCCAGGCACTCTCGCCCTCTGTTTTGTGGTCTCTGGAATGCCAGATCTGTCCGCAACAAACTCAAATCCATTTATGAGCTCTTCCTCTTCAAATCCCTCTCCTTCCTTGCCCTCACAGAGACATGGCTCGCTCCCTCTGCATGTACCGCATCCACTGCTCTCTCCCATGGGGGACTGCACCTTAGTCACACCCCAGACCTGACAACAGGACTGGAGGAGGGGTGGGTCTGCTTCTTTCCGCATCCTGCACCTTCCGGGTCCTATCACCACCCCCTTCCCTGCACTTCTCATACTTTGAGGCCCATGCAATCCGCCTGTACCAACCTCTCCCAGCCATCATTGTGGTCCTATATCACCCCTCGTCTGCTCCAACTTCACTCTTCCTTGACAACCTGGCCTCCTGGCTCACCCACATCCTGTCATCTGACCTCCCCACCATAATACTCGGGGATTTCAACTTACCTATCAATGAGCTTAACTCCAATGCTGCCAAACAGCTACTCTCTCTCACTAAATCCCTTGGTCTCTCTCAGCACACCAATTACCCCACCCACTGCGCTGGTCATACTCTTGACCTCATATTCTCAAAGTCCACCTCCCTCAGCAACCTGGACATCGCACCTTTCCCTATCTCCGACCATTACCTCCTCACCTTCAACATTTCCCCATCAACAACTTCTCTCCCACCCCCCAGTCTGGTCTATGGCAGAGAGAGACCTACATAATCTCAGCCCAAATGTCCTAGCAAGTCCCCTTCTCTCCCTCTCCTCCCACCTACCCACCCTCACATGCCCCAATGAAGCGGCTGCACAATATAACCTTGCCCTCTCATCTGCTTTAGATCAAACTGCCCCCTCAATCTTCCGCCCTAACAAGTCCCCCAACCGCCAACGTTGGCACAACACCTACACATGTAACCTGAGGAAAGAAACTCGAGCAGCTGAATGGAAATGGAGGAATCACGTCTTAATTCTGACTTCCTAGATTACAAGGCCAAACTGTTACTCTTCCACACTGCCCTCTCGGGGGCTAAACAAAGGTACTTTGTAGCACTGATTGGAACCTAAGCTTCCAACCCTCAACGGCTTTTTGCTACCTTTAATTCCCTCTTCAACCCCACTCCTCCCCCTCCCAGCTCCTCCCTTTCAGCCAACGACTTTGCCAACCACTTCACCACAATACGCAATTAAATTTCCCTCCTCCATTCCTCCCTTCCCAACGCCTCTCAGGTTGTCCCCTTGCCTTCCCTCCCAGCTGCTCCCATGTCTCATCCACCCATCACATCTTTTGCTCCTGCCACTATTGATGAAGTCAGCCTGCTGCTAGCTGCTCCCCCCCCACCTCCTTCCCCTGCGATTCTGTACCCACAAATACTCTTCCTCCCCACTTCCCTGACCTGGCCCCAGTCCTCACCTCCTTGTTCAATCTCTCCCTTTCCACAGGCACCATCCCCAAAGCGTACAGGCCACTGTACTTCCCCTGCTGAAAAAAACCCTCACTCAACCCATCCCTACCCTCAAACTACCGCCCAATCTCCCTCCTTCCCTATGTTTTTAAGCTCCTCAAGAGCTTAGTCCACCAACGCATTACCCAATACATCAACACCAGTACCCTACTTGACTCCCTACAGTCTGGATTCCGACCTGCACACTCAACTGAAACAGCCCTTGCCAAGGTGGTCAACGACCTAACCTTTGCCAGGGCCAAAGGCAGTTATTCCATCCTGCTTTCCTTGACCTCTCCGCAGCATTTGACACTGTTGACCACCTCTTCCTCCTCCAATCACTACAGTCCATGGGCATCCATGGTCTTGCCTTGGCCTGGATCTCCTCCTACCTATCCAATTGCTCCTTCACAACGTCCTTCAATGGCTCCTCCTCAACCCCTGCCCCCCTCTCAGTTGGGATCCCCCAGGGCTCTGTTCTGGGCCCCCTTCTTTTTTCCATATACACTTCCTCAATTGACAAGCTTATCTCCTCCCTGGGATTCAAATACCACCTTTATGCCGATGACACTCAGATTTACCTCCATACCCCCTATTTATCATCCACCACCATTAACAAGTTCTCCTCATGTCTCTCAACAATTTCCTCCTGGATGTCTGCTAGGTTCCTGAAGCTTAAAGAGACACTGAAGCAAAAAAAAAAAATATGATATAGTGAATTGGTTGTGTACTATGAATAATTACTAGAAGATTAGCAGCAAAGAAAATATTCTCATACTTTTATTTTCAGGTATATAGGGTTTTTTCTAACATTGCATCATTCTATAATATGTGCAGATTACACAACACTCAGCATTCAAAATGAGTCTTTCAGAGCAGTCTGTGAAGTAATGACCTCTCCTCTAGCAGAGGAAAAGTAAATAGTCCAGGAACAGTTGAGATAATAAAAGTCAGATAACAGCCCTCTCCACCACTAACTTAGTCGGAGAGCTTAATGGCTTGTTTGCATAGAGATAACAACTGGAGTTTCTCAACTCTTCCTGTACTGAAAACAATTACACTGATGTATCTGATCTTAATGTTTTATTTCTTAGCTTTGCTACACATACAAATCATAATATCATCATTTTTTTTCGCTTCAGTGTCTCTTTAACTTAGACAAAACTGAGCTCCTGATCTTTCCACCCCATGCTGCTGCATCCCTCCCAGATTTCCACCTCACAATCGACAACACAACCATTCACCCTGTCTCCCAGGCCCGCTGTCTGGGTGTCACCTTGGACGCTGACCTCTCCTTCATCCCACACATCCAAAACATCACCAGAGCCTGCAATTTCCACCTCCGTCATATCTCCAAGATCCTCCCCTTCTTAACACCGGACATGACCAAACTGCTCATCCATGCCCTCATCATCTCCCGCCTTGATTACTGTAACTCCCTCCTTTCTGGCCTCCCCTTGAAATGCACTGCCCCCCTTCAATCGGTGATGAACGCAGCTGCAAGACTCATCCATTCTTCGCACCGCTCCGCATCCACATCTTCCCTTTGTGAATCCCTGCACTGGCTCCCTATCCATTTCAGGATAACTTTTAAGATTCTATGCCTGGCGTATAAATCTGTGCACAAAACCTGCCCTACCTACATCTCGGAGCTTGTTCACAGGTATATACCAGGTCGCCCGCTCCGATCCTTCAACGGCCTTTGCCTCACCACCCCACACATCTCCCACTCCCATGCCTACCTGCAGGGTTTCTCAAGAGCCTCCCCCACCTTCTGGAATGCCCTTCCACCACCCATCAGACTTGCTCCCTCTTTCAACACATTCAAGCAAGCCCTCAAAACCCACCTCTTTATGATGGCCTACCCACCCCCTACCACACAGTAACTCTCTACTGAATATTTCACAGCCCCACCTAGTGTTTCCACCCCACCCTTTAGATTGTAAGCCTCTGGCAGGGTCCTCCATTCCCTAGTGTAATCTACAGGATCATGTGCTCCTGTCCTATGACAGCCTGTACTGGTATTACTGGGTCTACCTAACCAGCCCATATTGCATTATCATGTATTTTGTACAATTTGCATGTATAACTTTGTTCTATGTTGGATAACCTTGTTATGCCTGTCATCCTTGTATCATTGTATATATTTATTGTCCAGCACTGTGTAATATGTTGGCGCTTTATAAATACAATAAATAATAATAATAATATGCTTAGTGGCACCCAAGATTTTACAGGACATAAGGGAGATGAGGGAGATAACCGTTACTGGGCACATAAACATGTATTAGTTCTTCTCTACTCTGCCCAGAAATGTAAAATATGGTTCAAGCTCCACTTAAATGCAAATGGAATTGTGGAATGGAGATAACTAATGTGATAACATATAATACCACACCAGAGTCCAATGTTAAACAAAGTACAAAAAAGCCATGTGTTTTTATAACAATACTACTTTTGCCTGCTACACTCTGCTCCTGTGAAACACTGAAAAAGGTCACCCGCGACACCGATTACTTGTCATATAATCAGACCTCTATATTTTCTGTGTTCTGCTAGTACAGTCTTAGACACAGATGGGTACGGTGCCCCCAAAGGTTTTGTAAATCCTAAATATGTCTGATTTTGTTTAATAGTTTGAAGCATTAACTGTGTTTTAAAATGCAAAAAAAGAAGAGGGCATTGAATTCAATTCTTTTTAAAACTGGGTTTTACGAATGTTGTTTTACAATTAGACTAAATCAGTGGTTCTGAGATCCTAAGTGGACCAATAATAGCATGTGTCACGTGGTTACCAGACTGATATATTTTGTTTTGGCACGATTGGATGCTAATGGTAGATATAGACAACGTGATTGTAGATCAATTCATACTTAATCTATGAGATGCCACCAAAATTCTTTTGTGTTCTACACTACTGGGCTCCCAATCCTTCATTAGCAGGCCAGGCAGAAGACATGGCTATAACAAAATTCCACACTTGATCCAAGCACACCAAATCCATCTGCTTTATGCTCACCCTTAACCTGTGACTTGTATCTTTGATGATGACGAGTCCAATGAGTCAGCATTACTGTAGAATGAAAGCTCTTTATTTATGCTTGAAAGAATGTTAGGCTCATATAGTAACAGCCTGCTGTATCGGGTTTACCATTTCTCAAGTAATACATAGCTGTATAGCTCAAGAAGGAATGCTACACCTAGCTGAAAAGCTTGAGAAATGGTTTTCTACCCAAAACAGTGGGCTGTTGCTGTATCTTTCTGTAACGGTAGGGTGTCATAGCTCAGATCTCTGATTATATGGTGATCTGCAGAATCACCAATAATACAGACGCTATACCCGATTATGGGTGATCTGCAGAATCACCAATAATAGTAGTATAGCAGACAAGGAGCAGAGAGTGTAGTGATTTGGTGCAACCGTAACTTTAATGGTTAATGAGACCTCACCAGAGGGGCTGGTGAGGTACACAACAGTGCACTGACCATGCACTACCGTACAACCTGCAGCAAGCTGGAGGAACAATACTGAAGAGGCTGAATCTCCCAAGGAGCGGTTGATTCAGAATATACTGCAGGCAAATGAACACCTGAGGGGCGGGTGAGACAGACTGTACTGCAGCCTGTGAGACACAGTAATACTACAATGACAGGTACCTAACGAGCAGGTAATAAGGCTGAACTATAGCCTAGCAGAACTGCTTCACCAGCGGAGCTGGCGTAGTTAACACCTCACCAGTGGTGAGGGCCCACTGGTGAGTAGAATGGTCAGGCAGGCAAGGTTCGGCAACAGAGAGGTAAGTATCAGTACAGGATCGTGAGACAAGAGAGTAATCGGTAATCAGGCGGAGGTTCAGCAACAGGAAGGTACGTATCGGTACAGAATCGTGAGACGAGGGTAATCGATAATCAGGCAGAGGTTCAGCAACAGGTAGGCAGATAAGCGAAAGTACAGGATCGGAAAGCAGGATCAGAGTCAGGGTAATTGCAAAGAGTCATACACAGGATATCAAACAGTAAGCAATGTCCTAGTCTGGGTGTGAAGTCCTTAGCATCAACACCCGGGAACTAGTCTAACAATAACAATAACAAGTTGGCAATATCCTAGTCTAGGTGTGAAATCCTTAGCATCAACACCAGGGAACTAGCCTAAGGTCTGAGCGCTAACACGCAAGAATTCACGACAACAGACCAAGCTAGAATGAAGCCCGGAGGCTTAAGAAGCAGAGGAAACCCCACCGGCATGCCCCCCTGCCATCAGCCAATCCTGGGCGCCGTGGGACTCCTCTGACGTCAGCCGACCAGCAGGTCAGCTGACAGGCTTCCTCCCCGCATAAAGGTTCAGTCTATGCACGCACCCACATGCTAAGGCGACCCCCTGCCCGAGCGAAAGTTCCGTCCTCGGCGTCCTACACGCCGGATGGGTGGATGGCCACATGGAGGCAGCTGTGGCGGCGGTGCTGTTCGCCGCAGCTGCCTCGAGTCTTATACTTTCATTTTACAGTGGTGCCAACACATTGGACCCATTTGGACTAAGAGACTTGACACACAAAAACATCTTCTTTCACAGCATGAGTGCTTCTCCAACCAGCTATCCTATGACTTGCATCTCGGATTACATTGCTTTTTTTAGTTTGTAAAAGAAACAGATTAATACAACTATTACATAAAATAATAAATACATAAGTAATACTTTTACAAAACTATTCTGAAAAAGAATGGCTTAGTATTAGTCGAATGGCTGTAATACACAATTGGCAATTATGCGTTAAAAGTAGACATCTTTGACATTGCTACTTTTTTTATAAATAGGCCCCATACGCTTTTGCTTTCATCCCCACTTATGCAACAGCCTATTTGGGGAAAGTAATAGAGAGTTAGGGCTGGTTCACACTTGAGCAAATACAGAGCAGAAACGGCAAGTGCATCCGTGAGGTGGCCGCATACCGTCCATTCTGCATCTGCTTGCAACAAGTAAACCTGACTGCTGTGTGTCCGCAGCCCGTCCGTTCCACATTTGCACGTCCATATGAGTCGATCACATCCGCCCGTATGCATTGCCCCTCACCTGTCCCGCCCTCGCTCGGTCAGCAACTTGGTCTCTTCAAAAGTATGGCTCTCCTTAGGCTGCAGCAGGCCAATTCTCAATAGCAACAGGGAGAATATTAATTGGTCCAACATGAACCAATGAGACATTTTCCCTGTTGCTGAGGGTTCCCATTGTGTTTTTGCAGCCCAATGGAGATCCCTTGGCCACCGGGCTGTTTAGAATGGACTGAGTGGTGGTGATGGGTGAAGGGACATAGTGAGAACGGACAGTTCATAGGCTTTCATTGGACATATTTTCCTGTCCGTCCCGGGAAAATGTGCCAAGTTAGGACTCTGCATTCTGTCTCGTGTTCCTTGGGACACAGATCTGTGTATAATCCGTGTTTTGTAACAAGTGGAAGTGAATCCCATTTTTAACATAGGATTTTAAAAGAGCTTTAAAACATATCGCACGGATACGTTTTTAAAGCAAGTGTGAACCAGCCCTTACTAGCAGTCATCCTCATTAACCTTACAGTTCGTGTTGTTTGATTGTTTTTTCTTTTTATTTAGGTAAAGGACGTTCTCTGTTTAATAAAATCTAAAGAAACCGAATCATAACCTAAACTTGCTAGATCCACCAATCAGGTTTCAGGGGTGAAGGGGCATAATGATGCTTAATATTTGCTATGAGTAATTGCTCTAGTGAAGAAAAAAAAAAAAGCTCCAATGTGTTTCAGCTTAGTTAAGCATTTCTTGTTCATGAACAGCTGCTGTCAAACCTTTATGCTTTATATATGGCAAATGAAATTATGTTTGAAGATGTTCTGCAATGAATAGTTTCTTTTAGAGTACTCTTGACTTTTTCTATTCTTTATTTTTATGATTAAGGGCAGATGAGTACTGTAAGCAATTTATAATTGTTGAACTATGTAAACATTCTTGAATGCGTATGGCAGTTTTATATCCCATTTGGGTAATAAGTGAAGCTTGACAGCTGACTCCTGTTTAATGACTTTCAATGACACAAGGGCCATTTAGCACTAAAATATTCAAAAAGAAAACATTGAATTAATTATGTTGACCATACTGGCCTCATGATGACAGTATTATAGAACTCAATTAATAGGGGGGAAAAAATGAAGGTATGATTTAAATGTCAAAACTGCTTGGTGGCCATGTGCAGCTAGATAGACTGCAGCTCAATTAGAATGAAGAGCTATGATTAGGCCATATGCATACGTAAATTCTGTGTCTGTACTTTACATAGTTTGGTTTTTCAAATTAGGACTTACTGCAGGATTGGATTTTTTCAACTTAAATGCATTTATAGTAGAGATGATCATAATCTGCTAATTACGATTACACTAAATGCTGCATACATTTTTGGTAATTATGCCCATACATGATTTAGACATTACATTAATTTTGGGTAATCCATTCATAATTTGGCAAACTTTTGCGTAATTTTGTGCCAATTTTACAGGTTATACGGAGGCAAAGCCTCCATACATGCTATCACCACCAAAATTGCTAACAATTTCATAATGATAGCATGTACAAGGGCTTTGTTATTAACCACTAAAGTTGGAATACAATTATGCAAACATTATGCAAAATTGTGAAATTACAGTTCCTGATTATGTTTACAAACAAAATCAATTACAATTTTTTTCCTGCAATTTTGCATTACGATTTTGAATGCAAAATTATGATTATGCTAAATTCCTGCTCATCATTAGTTTCTAGGATAAGATACATTTTATAAATGCTTTTTGACCCATTTCTCTTGTTTCATTTCCCTCATTATCTCTAGCTTTTAAAGCTGTAGTTTCAGCAACTAATATCATGGACTTGTTTATTCTAATTTAACGGAGAAGTCCATTTCATGGAACTAAGCACTGAATGTTGTTTTTCGACCACTATATGGCCAGCATAAAAGATACCCGAGGTGGACATAAATAATGTCCTGTTACTTACCTGGAGCTGCTTCTAGCCTCTGTAGGTTTGTAAATCCCTCATGGTCCTCCAAGTCCTCTTCCTTAATCCACAGCCAAGTCACACACTACTGCGCATGCGCTGGCACTCCTCCCAGCCACTACCATATTAAGACTTAGCTAGGCCGCACACCGTACCAGGCCAAACAGCAAATAGAGGAAGAGGACCAGGAGGATAGCAAGTATCCTACAAGCCTACGGAGAAGAAGCACCAGGTGAAGAAAAGAGCACTATTTATGTTCACCTTTATGTTCACCTCAAAATTTAAGTGATGTACTTTAATTAATGGCTAACTCGAAATATAAATAAGGACATAAACATTCTCCTCATGGGGGGGGGGGAGAGGGAAAGAAGGAGAGAGAGAGTAATGGACAGATAGATAGATAGATAGATAGATAGATAGATAGATAGATAGATAGATAGATAGATAGAATCTGGAAAAGTGAGATAGTGTGATTTGCTGATAGCCATTAAAATGTATCATGTCTATGACATGTTAGTATGTTTGTTTCTCATTACAGAAATAAAATATTTTGACTAGCAACTGACTAATACAGAAATCATTGTAAACAGATTGAAATGTGACCCTTATCTACTCCTATTTGCAATTTCAACAGTCATGACTGGAGAGGATTTTTGCATAAAAAAAACCAAAAAAAAACATTAACAGTTGCTGAAATGACAGTAACAACTTACCCAAAAAGTACAGTTATTTGAATCTGTGTTTAGAAAGTGACATGGGCCTTCTGTAACACAGAGCTAAATATATTTCCTACACATATTTCCCATGACATTTATTAGATTTGTTCCTCCCTTTAATTTCTCATGCCAGCTGGAGAGATGCTGTAGTTGTTGTCATTAATGGGCACTTGCTTGGTAACTGCTGCCATATCTCTGTTTTAATGCGTATAACATCAGTAGCAAAACACCAGGTTTCTACACCCCAACTGATGTGGAAAAACACCTCAAAGGCTGTTGATGTGTATTCATGGTCAGTGATTGGAACTGTTGTGTATCCTGGCTTCAGAGATTATATGTTTGTAGTTAATGTACCACTGGGAAAATGGTAATGCAAAAACTATTTTATACATTTCTAATGGTGATGTAATCCTCATTATATGCAACAGTAATTATGGGCAGTGTCATAATGTAAGAATTTTTGGATGTGTCTCATCTGATGAGGAACTTTAAAGGGAAAGAAAAAATAACTTGCTTAGTTGGCTTGCTAATCCTCTGCCACTAATACTTTTAGCCATAAACCTTTAACAAGCATGCAGGTCAGATGTATTTGACTGAAGTCTGACTGAATTATCCACACGGTTATTTCAGGTGTGTGATTCAAGCACTACTGATGAGAGTTTGCCAGGGGCAGCCCTACTATGAAGCTAACTAGATCATTTGATTCAGGGCAGCTGACTGTAGGGTCAGCGTCAGCTCCACATTAAGCTGATCTGTTTCAGTCTCTCCCTCTGCTTTGCTGCTTCTGACTCATGGAGTACAGAGCTTGCCTTGCCCCTTACATAAATATGCACTGCTCTGTGCTAGCCACGCCTGTTCTGCCCTGCCCCTGGCACACAGCCCCCTACCTACCCACCTACACATCTGCACTCATCAGCACCCTTTCACTTGCCTTTCAGCTTCGTGGCTGCAACAGGTAAAAAGGGCTTTGCCTCAGAGATTAATGTAAATAGCAGTTATATATATCCTAAGGGGCCCATCCTCACAAGTTTGCTTCAGACAGCACGAAGTCTAGAACCTGCCCTAAGCCCGAAGGCCTGCTTCACACTGGAACTAAAAAAACTCAAATGAAATCCCTATAGCCCCTTTCACATTTCATGCATTTTGTTGCGGTGCGGCTGGTTATACATCTCACCCACCACAACAGTCCTGAAAGATCGCACCACACATTATTACTGCAGTGTGACCATATAGAGAGGCACACTTTCCAATGAAAGCATGTCTCACTTCTGGGCTATGCATGGTGCACTGCAGCTCTTTTATCATCACAAGGGACCTGCTGTACTGCGCTACACCACATTCAATGTGATAGCCCCATAGGGCTATTACTGGTTCTGCAATGGGATGCAGCATTTTCTGCAATGTGATGGGATGTACCATGGTAGGTGTGAAAGGACCCTGAGGGCTCATTCTCACTGCAGCCAAATCACAGTGATTCCTTGTATGCAAATCTGGATGCAAAATCGCAGCCTGAATAGACTGCTTCTGAATCACATGCAGGGGGAAAAATGCTGCCTGATGACGTTTTACACACAATCTGAATCCCCATAGCCCTGCATGGGGATTCAGATGCATAGCAAGGCTATAGCCAATCGGATGTGAATTCCCATCAGCACAAATGCTGGTTCAGAAACAGATGTGGCACCCCAGTGGAAGCTCAGCCTTAGTGACTGCGATTTTGCAAAATTATTTTGAAGGAATTCAGCAGTCCTTGAAAGTGCATTCTCTCAGAAAAAGCATGCAGGGTAATTGTGATTCTATTATACAAATCGCAATGCTTCAATGGGATTTTCACCACTATACTATTACTTTGCAGCAAGCAACCTGACAGTTCACCTACTGCAAATCAGTTAAAATGGGCGCACAGTACAGTATTGTATACTGCAGCTGATATACTGTAGAGTGGTAATTAGCTTCATTCATAGTGTCTCTCTGTAGCCAATTGCTTCCCAGGTCCACATCCTGTTTTGGTAATTCCATTCAAAGAGTCTTTCTGTAGCCACTCACTCCCCAGGTCCACACTCTGCTTTGTGCTGGCCGCCTGATGTCGTATATACTGCAGCTGGTATGCTGCATCAGTAATTTGAGCAAGAGAGTCACTGCAGACTTGCAGAGCATTACAGAGAGCCAAAGCAAGAGTGAAGTATGACGCGGGCAGTAAGTCCAATGCCAAATTAAAAATTTACCGCAAATTCGCTTACATTTTCGCATATTTAAGTTTTTAAGTATGCAAATTTAACCATGTCAGTGCTTGTGTGCTTCTACATTAATTTTAGGCGAAAAGGTAAGCAAATTTACATGGAAAATCCGCATAGCAAAAATGCATGCAAATTTCTATATATTACATTGTATGCGAATTGCACACCACCTTGCAGTGTGCAAATTCTGATGACTCTGCTGTACAGATTTTTCCTGCACAGAAAAACGCTTTGTTTTCCTGACAAGTGGAAACAGGCTAATTAAGTTGTGTTGGTTGAGCGTGCAGAAAACGCATGCAGATTTGCGATAGTGGAAACGAGCACTAAGAGAGGTCAGAGTCCGGGGCAGGAGGAGGGGGGCGTCTTGTGGTGATATAGTCGAATATTGGTATATTAACCAACATTCTACTATCGGGAATCAGAATGTAGACTGTCAGTAAAATAACCAATATTCTACTATCCACATTACTCCACGCCATTTTGTTTTTGCCACTTGGCTAAATAGCATGAGTTCTAGAAGTGCTCACCACAGTTTCCAAAGTTAACACTGGCTGAATATTGTTGTTAGGGCTAACTGTTTCTATGCTGACTACATTTCTGTTGCACCTGTATTCTTTGGGTGGATATTCATTCTGCAGCGATATCTGAATTTCTGACTAAACATTTGCAAGGATGTGAAAATTTAACAAGCGCGGCTATACATTTAAAGCAAGCCCTGACAATTGAGGTGATCACTACTATAATGTGTGAAATTTGGCAGCAAATTATTCTTAATGCTATGCATTAACTGCAGCTCCATGAGTAACAAGAGTATTTGCTCTGTTCACTTAACCTCCTTGCGGGTTATCCCGAGCTCAGCTCGGGGTAACCTGCATAGGAAGATTTCTCAGGCCCCGCTGGGACGATTTACACAATTTTTTTCCTACACCCAGCTAGCACTTTGCTAGCTGCGTGTGGTACGCGATCGCCGCTGCTACACGCCGATTTGCTGCTACCCGCCGCGCCGAGCCGCCCCCCCAGAGCCCTGCGCAGCCTGGCCAATCAGTGCCAGGCAGCGCTGAGGGGTGGGTCGGGATTCCCTCGGTGACGTCATCCCGCCCCGTCGCCATGGGGAAGCCCAGCAGAAAATCCTGTTCTGAACGGGATTTACTGCATCCTCGAGTGGGTGGGGTGATGCCGCTGCTTAGCGGGCATCATGTAGCGAGCTCTGGGCTCGCTACATGATTTAAAAAAAAATAAAAAATTAAAAGTGCTGTGCTGCCCCCTTGCCACGGGAATTGGACCGGCAAGGGGGTTAATTACTTATACATTAAAATAGAAAAATGTAGCCAGTCCATACTCTGTACTTCAAAGAATATACAGACTCCGTGATTGTAAAAACATGCAACTTGAGCTGATAATCAGTTTCACAAACTCACAGCTGACTGCAAATGGACCTGACCTCTTGCACAGGACAAAAGGAAAACCAAGAGAAATGCACCCTGTGGGTTTTTAGAGAGAAGACCCTGTCGAATTTCCCCTCATCTGTAAGTAATCACAAGTGTAATTTGATCTTTTTAGCTGTATCAGCACAGACATTCAATAGTACTTTGGCAGAAACAGCTAATATGTCAACATAGGATGTTAACCTTTTGTCTGCTTCCATGAAAGCAGGAAGTAGACACACTGCGTATTTATTGCAGGAGTTCTGTAAGCTGTAACAAAGAGATTTTTTAACATTATTATGCTGCTGCTTATCTTTTAGAGCAGAGAGGAAGTTCTGAGTTAAGGTCCGCTTTAAATAGAGGCTATTAACTGAATGCATACAGCCATACAACCTCTCCTTGTGCTGCAAAGGGAGTCATAATCCAATATCTGTACTACATACTTTATGACTTTTTGATGCACGCTAGCTGATCTGCTAGTGTGGGATGTGGGAGGAAAAAAATTGGGAGAACATGCAAATGTCCTTAGTCATTTAGGAGCTAAAATATCCTCCAGGTACCATTTTCTATAAATTGTCCTTTATACAGTTATTGGCAGATTTGGGGATTTTTACTGACAGTAACAGTTAGGTATTTATAATTCAACAGTAAAATATATTCTGGGTTAGACCATAAAATCTTCATTTTTCTTTGTCAAGTTGTCATTAGACAAGATGGCTTCTTCTTCTCTTTAGTCTGCTCTGCTGTCTAACCCGCAGAATAAGCCAGAATGGAATGTGACATGTGCTAAAAGAATATTAAAGACATTTCATCACTGCAACTTCTAGATTTAGTGCAGATATTCAATGCATACATTTTTTTTAAACATTGTTTTCCTAATATAGGCATTCTAAAAGTAAACTATAGCCAAAAACATACAAAACATTAGGGCTTGTTCACACTGCAGGCGTTTTATTTTCTTTTTTTTTCTTTTACACGCCGGCATTTTTAAAAAACGCCCCTTGAACGATTGTGCAATGAATGTCTATGAGTAGGTTCATATCAGCGCTGGTTGTGCGGACAGTTGAGTAAAGCGGTGCGTGCAGGCCCAGATTTACATCACAGGAGCCTGTAGGCACAGATGTCCTCCTGGCACCCCAGACTTCACCCTCCAGAAACCCACAAACCACTTGCTGAACCACACCATAAGTGTATGGTGTTACTTCTCACTTACCAGTCATAGGTAGCTACAGGTGTCCCTTAGCATTAGATAGCCAGCTAGCAGTGCACCGACTGAAGGGAGATCTTGTCAGTGGAATGTCGAGAGCCAGGTGACTAAACTCCTTTCATTTATGCTCTGCTCAGGACTCTGCACTGAGAAGGAGGGAGGCACTAGGGGAAGGGAGTGAGCCGCCCCCTCCATCATCAGGCGCCTGTAGGCGTGTGCCTACAGTGCCTTATGGTAAATCCAGCCCTGGGTGCATGCACCATTTATGAGGCGATTCCGACGCAATTTAAAGTATAGGAGAAATGCAAAATGCTTACAAAATTGCTTTGTGTATCGATTGCGTTTGCGTTTTTAAGAATAAATACATTGTATTTATTATTTTCCCGCTCAGAAAAGAACCCTTACAAAACCGCTAAGCACAAAAACGTGGACGGACATGCGAGTCGAACGCAATGTGAACAAGGCCTTAGTGAGAAATTAAGCTGAGTACAGTGATTAGACTGTAGTTGCTGAAACAATTGTTTGTGATCTGATGGAAGCCATCTGTGACATGTACATATAACTCATGAGGTTGCTGGGAGACAACTGACTGATTGGTTACATTTTCTTGACTGGTTTCCTGGTAAAAAAACAAAACAAACAAATTACCCCCCCCCCCTGCTTTTTCATAATTGCTTTTATAGTAATAATAATAATATTAATGGAAAAACTAGCAATTCAGAATTATAGCGTTAATGCCAGCAACCCCCCCCCCCCCCACACACACACACACACACACACACAAGAAAACCTAAATGGCACATTTCCATTGTGCATTCATTTGAGGTGATTTTGGGAACACTTGTGGTTTTCCAAGAAGTTTTGAATTAGGATGTTAAGCTTTTTTTCAGTTCCAGGAATGTGCAGTACATTGTGGTATCATAGTAGTAGCAGTAGAGTATTGTACCGTGTTAGCCATCAGTAAAAGTTTTCAGAATTCATCCTGACTCAAAATGTCTTGCTTTTACTGATGGCTTACACGGTAGAATACTTATCTGCTACTTTTGTGGTTTTCCATAATGCTTTAACAAGTGCAGTGCAATTCTCACACAAACTTAAAGGATACCACAGTTGAAAAAGAAGTTTGCAGCAGTGTGTGGGGGGTTAAAATGACATACCGTTAGCCAGTACTGCCCCCTCCGTCTGCCGCCGTTAGTCTCATATAAGTCCCGGTGCCCGGCGACTTGATTGACCCCCCACCCGGACATATTGCACCCTGTGCGCGCAGTATGTCCTCCCCTCTTCACTTCTGGCTGGCGCATAGCGATCGGCTCAGAAGCACGTGCATTCCTCTGCCTCCTCTGTGCTGCGTGTGCGCTCCATTACACTTAGCGTCACATGCTAAGTGTAATGGCCCGGGTGGGGGGTCAATCAAGTCGCCTGGGCACCGGGACTTATATGAGACTAACGGCAGCAGACGAAGGTGGCAGGCCTGGCTAACGGTATGTAATTTTAACCCTCAACAAACTGCTGCCAACTTCTTTTTCAACTGTGGTATCCTTTAAATGCAGTGCCTGCTGCAGTTTTTTTAGCATTTGCATTTGTAATCTAATCTCAGGTTTGAGTGATGGGGAGGCATGAGGACAGGCATGGTGGTGCACCACAGGAGCAGGCATTGCACCCATGGTGCTGTGGCGCCCATGGCATGAGCCATACCTGCACCCCTCTAGATTAGAGATGGCCCAAACCTCCGATTTTTGGTTCGAACTTTCGCAAACCGCAATAGACTTCAATGGGGAAGCAAACTTTGAAAACTAGAAACATTTATGCTGGCCACAAAAGTGGTGGAAAAGATGTTTCAAGGGGTCTAACACCTGGAGGGGGGCCTGGCAGAGTGGGATGGACGCCAAAAGTCCCGGGGAAAAATCTGGATTTGACGCAAAGCAGCGTTTTAAGGGCAAAAAGCACATTGAATGCTAAATTGCAGGCCTAAAGTACTTTAAAACATCTTGCATGTGTATACATCAATCAGGTAGTGTAATTAGTTCTGCTTCACACTGACACACCAAACTCACTGTGTAACGCACCGCAAACAGCTGTTTGTGTAGTGACGGCCGTGCTGGACTAGTGCAAACCATGGCGAGAGTGCAGGCCATGGCGGTTTTCAAGCCCATATGGTCGCCGGGCTGTGGTAGCTCAATGATAGAACAACAGTGACTGTCCAGCTGATCAAATTTGGTCTGTCCACAATGAAGCAACGATCTTATTATCTTGGGAATGCCCCCCCCCCCCGACACACTCATATAGCTGTCGGTCATTGCTTCATTGTGATACGCATGCCCCTTCACCAGCGGCAAGGTAATGATCACGAAGGGGAATCTGCACATGTACAAGCCTTTTGTTTTGTTGTTGCAGCGGTAGTGCAGCCAGAAAAATTAGGCAGGCATGTACACACACCAGTGGCCTTAAAAATTCAGGAAACCGCCTGGAGTCCTGGACCCTGTCGGTGGTGGCAGAGAAGGCAGTCAACTGGCCTGCGGGCAGAGATGCGGTGTGGGGACTGACTTAGTCTTGGGGCAGGCAGTCACACAGCATGCAGGCAGAGATGCTGTGTGTGGGGACTGACTTAGTCTTCGGGCAGGCCTGAGTGTGCTTTGCAGACCAGGCATCAGTGGTCAGATGGACCCTTGACCCAACGCTTCGTGCTAGAGATGTCACCACTTGCCTTTCAACATCACGGTACAATTTAGGTATGCCCTTTTTGGAGAAAAAATTGTGGTCTGGTTTCTTCCACTATGGTGTGTGGCTTTGCTTTTGTGTGCTGCTTTTCCTCAGGTGGTCATCCCATTGCAGTTTGTGCTTTGTAATTATGTGTCTTAGTAAGGTAGTTGTCCCTACGCAGGTCTTGGTCTTCCCACGGCTCAATTTTCGGTGGCAGAGAGTTCAGATGGCATTGCTCTCATCTGAGGCAGACATGCAAAAAATGTTCACACCGCTGAGCCCTGGGGTGATGGCACTTTGGTGGTGGCAGCTGACTGAGTGTTAAGTGGGGTGCCAGAATCAGAGCAGGAGGAGGAAGATATGTCACGCTTCCGTGCAGAAGTTGAGAAAGATGAGGAGTTCTGTGTTAAATAGTCAACTACGTCCTGATAATATTGGGGGTTGATGGCACGTGCCTTCTTCTGAACACTGTACTTTGGTCGAGGGCTGCACAAAATCATGACAGCGCGACCTCGAACAGACCTGCCAGGTGGCCTGCCTCTGCCTTTTGTTTTGTCCATATTGGGAGGGATGACTAATACAATGTGCAGTCACACAGGCGCAGTTAACAGGTATGCACAGAGTGTTATATCACACTGTGGGCACTCACATAGGTAGGTGGGTGCACTGAACACAACAGGTAGGTATATGCAGTAATGGGTATTACAATGTGCACCTGTCACACACAGACAGGTACCGGACAGACACAGTGACACTGTGTGCGCTCACGTAGGTAGGTGGGTGCACTGTGAACAACAGGTAGGTATATGCGGTGATGGGTATTACAGTGTGCACCTGTCACACACAGACAGGTACCGGACACGCACAGTGACACTGTGTGCGCTCACGTAGGTAGGTGGGTGCACACAGTAAACAACAGGTAGGTAGATAGGCATATGCAGTGATGGGTATTTACAATGTGCACCTGTCACACACACAGGTAGTCACTGAATGTGCTGGGCCTGGCAGTGGCACACACAGTAGGAATTACCAAGGCTGTTTATGCAACACAAGTGTCAGTGGGACACATACAAAAAAAACAAACAAAAAATAGATCACAAGAACAAGATTAGCTCTCAAAAGAGCTGTTGATAGGTGCTTTTTTAGCAATAAGAATCCGCAAGGAGCAAGCTAACAAGCCTACAAGAGCCTAACTTAGCTTTCCCTATGAGAGTCTACAGCAGTTTTCCCTTTTCTAATTAATGCAGGCACACGAGTGAGTCCAAAGCCTGATGCTGCCTGCCTTTTATAAGGGGGAGAGGAGTGGCTCCAGGAGGGAGTGTAGCCTGATTGGCTACAATGTGCCTGCTGACTGTGATGTAGAGGGTCAAAGTTGACCCTTATGATGCACTATGGGGGCGAACCGAATGTCCGGAAAAGTTTGTGGTTCTCCGCGATCGCGAACCCCGGAAGTTCGCCGGGAACCGTTTGCCGGCGAACCGTTTGGGCCATCTCTACTCTAGATACGCCTCTCAATGGTACTGTGTTTGAAATCGTCTGCACAGTTGAAGGCTCAGTGTGCCTAATGAGACCGTGTAATGGGATGTATGATTTCAGTGTTGTCAGTGGCTGTACTCCTCTGCTGATCTTCCTGCTTATTGTACTATTTTAAAAAGTCTTGAACTTTGTTTGAGGGCTTCGGAATGCACATGTGATATCTGGTAATTGTATTGCTGTGTCTTATCTTTAATGAGCCAATGCTAAAGGTGAGCCATCCTCTCCACTTGACATAGAGTACAGAGACTTCAGCAGTGTTTTATGATGGTTCACAGTGTGACATAAACTGAAGTTGTGTCATTGCTTCAGATATATACATTAGAAGACCTGCGGACCTGCATAGTGTCACAGTGGAGCTTGTATATTTCTTTCCACTACAATATTTTCTCTTTTACTCAGATCAGTTCTAGGATCACATGTATGCTGACTTGTTGGAGTCTCAATCTAGGCAAGCAGCAAACAACTGCTAGACTGCACATGAGACAGACTAGAACCGCTTGTAACCATTGTTTATAAATAATCACTACCCAGCACTTGCCAACCCCATCCTCCTGCATGGATATCCACAGTCACTCAAGATGAGATCAGTAGATCAACAACGTCTGTGCAAAGTAATTGTACTGTTTAGCTGCTTACCTGATTTAACACCACCATTTTTTATTTATTTTTTTTATCTAGAAATTTAACCACTTGACCTCCAAGGGTTTTTAAAAATAATGAAAATGTATTTCATTTTTCTATGGGAAGGTGTATAATAGGGTATTTGGATGTGGTTTTACTTTTTGGCCACAAGATGGAGATACAGAGTTAGTGTGTTCTAAAAATAGAAACATAGCCAATTGTTTATTATTTGTTTATATTTATGTAAACACAGGAGCGTAGAAACTCGTACTGGTGGTGGTAGCAAACCTGTGAGGTTTGCTTTACATTTCTGCAAACCTCTGGGCCCTACAGAGGCTCCCCTCATCTTCCTCCTCCAGGTGTTTCTAGTGCTGCGCCACTGAAGTGTGGCTGCACAGCGACTGCGCAGTAGCATGGACCCAATCGGGCTTGGCTTTTTCTGCTGAAGACCTAGTTGCTCCATGCTACTGCGCATTCACAAGTTGGTGACAAGCTTTTGTCGATGGTTTTGCAGCAGGGACAGCACTGGAATAGCCCAGGGGAGGTGGACCCTCCCAAGGTAACAATTTAGGGGAATTTTTTTTCTCACAGGTTTTCTTTTAAAGGAAACCAGAGATGAACATCTTGGCACAAAATAAATATATCCCCCTATAGATCTTACAAAATAAACACTATAGCTGGTATTTTCGCCGCTCTGGTTGTGCCTTCTTTTATGTTTTTGTTTTACTAAAACTCCACGCAAAACACAGTTCATCAGAAAAACATATTATTTAGGGGGCTGTGTGCAAAATGAAATCACCATTTCTAAAAACCTCTTATGACTAACAAATGTGTATTAAAAAAAGTTTTTCAATATACCCTTACATTAGCTGCTCCTCTCATCTCATCACAGTTCTCTGTGATGCTATGAATATACAGAACAGGAAAGCGGGGCAGGCTTGGGCTTGAAAAGAAATCAGAGAAGACCGACTCAGCTATGACGACTCCTGAGCAAAGCCAGACTGAATGCTCAGCCGGGGATTTTATCAGGGCTGTTAACAAGCAGGCTGAGCAGTGAAGAATGAAACAAGAGAGCAGGGTAGGTGTTTTCTCTGAACCCACTGATGTATATGGTGAAATACATGAGGGTGCTTCGTCTCTGGTTCACTTTAAGCAGTTCAAGTCGAATGAATAGCTTGAAATTGTACCAACGTAATTGTTGAACTGCCAGAGTTAAAAAAAAAAAGAAGGTAAGGTAACCAAAAAACCTAAAATAATTGTACAACTACACAAAATGGCCAAAATGAGTTAACAACTAACAGCTGTTCTGAAGCAGTGGAGGTTGATCAAGGTTTGAAAGTTGTCCCTACCAATTTATACGTGTCCCAACTTTTCCTGATTACTAACAACCACCCTTGTCTGCATATAAGTAGGGTTGGGAGACATTGGGGTACCATACCCTCGTAAACTGACTACAATAATTTTTACATTGTTCACCACATTTTAGACCCAGAAAGCAATGTATACTTTGCTTTTAGGAAACAAATAGCTTTAACTTCATCAATTTTAAAATGTACAGTCCAAGTTACTGACCATAAATATTAAAACGTCTGTGCTTCAAGGTACATCTTATATTCCACATAACTGGCCAAGCATAATGTTGCAGTTCTCAGGCTACTGCATTAGAGGCATTCTATGATTTTTATAGTTCATAGGACTTGTATGGTGTACAACAGAGAGAATGTAGGGCAGCCTACTGTACACAACACTGTGTGGTGACGGGGCCGCCTAACATTTGGTTGAGATGCCGAATACACACCATGCTGGATGGACAATGCATATAAACCCAAAAGCAGTTGCTTACGGTGACGTGAAGTACTTCTTGGCTTTATATGTGTCTAAAATATAGTGTCCAATGTAAACCTTTGTAGATGCTTAAGACAAGCATGGAGTATGTCAAAACTGTTGATGGAGTCCTGTAATGATCGATAAATCTGGATAGAGATAATAACCAGTCTATTGAATTCCATTGTAGTCACACATGTTTTGAATTGGTGTAACATTGGTGGTCTGGTTTTGCCCATCTGTGTATTATGCTCACTTATTGGCTAAAATGGCTTTCCAATAAGGCAGCAGTTTTTCTAGCCAAGTTTGATATCATACCACCAGTGGTTTATGCACTTGATTCATTGTTCATAATGTATTATTATTATTTAGTATTTATATAGCGCTAACATCTTCCGCAGCGCTGTACAGAGTACATAGTCTTATCACTTAACTGTCCCTAAGAGGGGCTCACAATCTAATCCCTTCCATAGTCATTTGTCTATGTATGTATTGTGTAATATGCATCATACACTTGGGACAATTTGGGGCAGCCAATTAACCTAATTGTATAGTTTTGGGATGTGGGAGGAAACCGGAGTACACAGAGGAAAACCCCACAGACACAGGGAGAACATACAAACTCTGTGAAGATAGCTCCTTAGCTGGGATTCGAAACGGGAACCGCAAGGAAAGAGTGCTAACCACCACACCACCGTGTAAGCTTCTTGCTTGGTTGGTGTATAAAAACATGTTTATGCCAAGATAGTTGAGCAAATCATTATTCTGCTATTGTATTTTCTCAAAAATGTTGACTGTCTATTTAATGGGCTGCTTTAAAAATCTGAATTTAACAGCCTGATGAAACCAGCAGTGAGCCCTTGATATATATGAAAACTCAGTTTCTGACATCTTGCATTAAAAAAAGAACATGTACTGTACTTGAACCACTACAGTTTATAGATTCGAAAATCTTGGAAATCAAGGCATTTGTTCTTACAAACAATATTCTGTGAACATAAGTGTCTGAAAGTGCCTTCTTTTTAATTAGAATATTTGATTGGGTGTTTTGGCTCAAACTCAACTGGATAGAGACGCACCCTGAAAAGCATGAATGTATTCCAAATTGAGTTAACATATCAACTATCAGTAAGCACTGCAGCTTATTCAGACACTTGCACATTTTCTGAAGCTGAAGATTAAGGGATGTGTGGCTTTTCTATTTCAGTGCATTCAGTCTGAAAACATAAATACCAGAAAACAAGAATCAAGTGTCAGGAAAATATGATAACTCATTAAAATGTACAAGTGGTTGCAAACCATGCATGCTATCATTTTCAGGTAAACGGAATACTTACAGCATAGATAGAGGCATACTTTACATGCATACATATAAATCACTAAAGAAAAAAAGGAACAATAAATGCAAGTCTAAAAACTAAAGAAACAATATTCAAATACAACTAATACAGGCTTAACTGTGCCAGCTTTAGTCATTATTTGGCTATAGTTATTACTAGAGGATTCCACAAATGCAAAATGATAATATAGAGGATTTATCGAATCAAGAGATGGTAACAAAGCTGAGACCACTGTATGATCTGTGCAGATACTCAACGGCTAAGCAGTCTCAGGGGAAAATTCAATCAGCTGGCTGGGATGTTTTTAGTTATTCC
This sequence comes from Hyperolius riggenbachi, assembly GCF_040937935.1. Lineage (NCBI taxonomy): Eukaryota > Metazoa > Chordata > Amphibia > Anura > Hyperoliidae > Hyperolius > Hyperolius riggenbachi. The sequence goes on along the minus strand of NC_090647.1, from coordinate 176,940,505 downwards.
TCTGGAATAAGGCACTAATCGTTGAGTGATTTTCCTCCCGCCATCTTATATCTATAAAAGATGAGCTGGAATTTAATTTAAAATCATTTTTACAAGGAACATGCCTTTTCCACTCTTTCCATATATGACCAAACAGGGGTAAAGATGTGCCTTGGTGTGGATAAATTTAGGTTAAAAACCGATAAAAGCGAGAGATGGCTTACCTCAGGGACAACAGTCATATGCCACAAACAAGGTTTATTATGCACAGCCTTGTTCGTGGCAGATCACTACACTATCTGGGCTCCAGTTATCTCTGAGTCATTTATCTCCTTAGGGTGTTTGAACACCCCACCTCCTTACCTTCCATATAAGAAATCTTATACTGTTCCATCCTTTGCCCTAAATACAAATGGAGGGGAGGGAGAACATGGTTTCTCAGTACCATAGAAAGGAGCAAAGGACATTTTGAGAGCAATGGTATGGGCTAGAGCTACATGACTCTTTATAGCTGTACACCTCATGGAGCAGAATGATGCATAGTCATGGTGTCCCCTAGACCAGGGGCCCCACTCCTCGGTCCAAGCACCTGTGTCAGTCCACGTGCTGTGTTGTTCTGGTCTGCTGGCCTCGCCTCTCTATCCATGTCAACTATGCATAACAGAAGATATGCCATAGTGCCGGGAGCTGTGCTGCAGTATACCCCAAACACTCCCAATGCATGTCACCTAACATATGTCAATAACCATACAGTGTTTGCTGCAGCACTGTCAGCAACTGTAAGGAGTGGAGAACACAGCACACACAGTGCTGTGGTATCTCTGCATGCTGCTTTACATAGCTGAGTGAGGAGGGGACTCAGTCTGAGGAGGGGGGTGCTTGTTGCTAGGGGGGGTGGGAGAGTTGTTATACTGGCCACGATGATTGTAGATGAGAGTAGAAAGGTTGTTCTGCCACATTTTGCTGGGGGGGGAGTTGGTGTAACACTTTTTGTCACACTTTGCTTGGGTGGTGAGAGTAAGGCCACAGTTTGCGTTTGGTGGTGATGGATGTGATACTAGGCACACTCTGCTCTGTTGGGGGGTTGGTTGTTTGGGAAGGAGACCCTGCCCCACTTAAATGGGTGTGTGTGTGGTTTGTGGGTTAAATTGTTTTCTCCCCAAACCTCCCCAAGTCCTTAGATTTTTTTTTTCAGAATGTGGTCCTTAGGGGGGAAAAAAAGGTTGGGGACTGTTGCCCTAGTCCATCAATGATTAATCATTGAGTATCCTGGATTTTAATTGCAACTGCTGTTCAAAGTACAGCAACATGTTGTTGAGATTTCAAGCTGATAAGGGCAGTTCCATTTCCAAACCAGATAATGAAGCTGACCATGACCCTTTGCAAAAGTCTTAATGGTTTTTATTGTCTGAGGAACTGACTCATTTTTGGTCAAAAAGATGAGCAAAATGAAATGTCTTCCTTTCTCCTGTCTAATGTTTATTAATATTTTAAAACTGGATGTGGCTTTTTACATTAGCTGTCCACAACTCCAACTACATTTTTAAAGAGTGTAAGGTATATCAAAGTATATATAGCACTATTTTCTGTAATGCAACTGAGAATAAAGTTTGCAGTTTGCAGTAAGGACAGATCATTGTGAGCGTTATCTTAGTGCATTCTGTGGTGTACCAAAAGTCTGATGATGCTCTGTAGCTTGCCCACAGCTCATCAACTCGTGTTTTACTACTGAGGATTCCAGAAAACAAATACTATTTCATTAAAATTGATTTCATAGACAAAGATATACAGAGCATGTTATAAAGCATATTACTGCTATTTGGATAAAACATTATGTATCCAGACAGTGGAAGCCTCTGTGGTAATAGCACTGTAATAGATCACCTTAGCTATGCCTGTGATACCCAGAAATATTACTTTCTTGAAGGAAGATTTAAGTTTAGTCATGTATATTTATTTTTGTCTTTGCACAGTTGACACAGCTTTTATCTCTCTTCCTAAATGGTTTAAAGTGCTGCTGCCACCATTGTTCTAGTTTTTGTTACCACTATCTTTAGCTGGGATAATTACCGATATTGCATGACACTAAAGGCGCGTACATACGCCATAATTCCACAAACGACGGGTTCGACAGACCCTCCTGCTGGGTGAACGTTCTGCCGATGGTAGCACGTGTGTATGCGCTGTCGGCAGACTGATAAGGCTGTTTCTGAACGATCCACTTAGTGGATCGTTCAGAAACAGCCTTATCAGTCTGCTGACAGTGTGTACACACGTGCTACTGTCAGCAGAACGTCCGCCCAGCGGGAGGGTCTTGCGGACCCATCGTTTGAGGAAATATGGCATGTATATGCACCTTAAAGCTGGCCAACTTGGCAGCCAATCGACCAGCCAATGGAATTAGTCGCATGTATTGTTTGGACATACATACTGCAAAGTCTCCAGCCATCATGCACAAAGCTGGATTGGACAAGGGCTCCGGGGGGGAGGGAGGGGAAGGCTTGGCCACCCCTCTCCTCCAGAGTCCCCCCATACCATGGTCCATGCGGGCTGGTATAGCTCAGGGTGCGAATCCCCCCACGGCCTGGACTCCGCATTCTGACTTTTTTTTTATTCCCCACTCTCTGGACAATAAAGAAAAATGTTTCAAAAAAATAGGTAAAGTTGCCAGGGATCCTTATACTGGCATAGTGTGGCTGTACAGCGATCCCTGGCCAAAGCATTGCCACCCTCTGGAAACCCCATCATGAAATTCATTGCTCTTTCTTTTGATATATGTACAATTACATATATTTATCACATATAAGGTGGAACTTTAGATACAAATTAAACACATTGTTTCACTTACCTGGGGCTTCCCCAAGCCCCCAGCAGCCGTCCTGTCCCGTGCCACTCCCCGACGAGCCCCCGTTCTCCCACCGCCAGCTACTTTCGGTTTCGCGGCCGGGCCACTGCGCCTGTGCGGCTCTGGCCATGCGTATACTTTCTTTGCGTTCCCCGCTATTGCAGAGGGGAACGCGGAGAAAGGATACGCTTGGCAGGGCTGCGCTGGCCTCGACTTACAAGTCGAGGTACTGAACGGAGCGGCGGCGGGGGAACGGAGACTTGTGGAGACTCGGCGCGGGACAGGTCAGCTGCTGGGGGCTTGCAGAAGCCCCTGGTAAGTGAAACAATGTGTTTAATTTGTATGTACAGTTCCGCTTTAAATGTATACATTTTTTCCTATTGTAACTTCAAAATCTACAGTATTTTCTCCAAAAATATAAGGTCTTTTTGAATTTTTTTTCATCTTGTACCAACGGCTCTCCTTAACACACCCTGCAAATTTGGTGATTCTAATTAGAAGGGGGATTTGCTATAAACCCCGAAAGTTGGAAGCCATTAGGCAAAAAGAAACCCCAAAAAAACGCTAAAGTATTCCAGCAAATTTGCATTACTCAAAGCAAAAACTTATTGTCGCAAAATAAAGTGAAAATAATATTGGCATTTTCATTCATCACTGGCCTCATTGTTGTGTTGCAATCCTACTTTTCAGGATGTGCAATGCAACAACTACAATGTGAAAATACCCTGAGGATACTTTCACACTGATGCATTTCATGTAGCCCCTCCCCCATGAAGAGTGTGAGTATATATGATATACAATGCATGCTTGTAAGCATATCTTGCACTCCTCATTTCGGCTCCAGTCCCCACGTTTACTTGACAGCTTCTGAACTGGGCACTACAGGTCCAGGCTCTCTGTCACGTGACCACAGTGAGCTTGGAGCTCGTGTGGCCTGTTCAGAAGTTTGCGGGTAAACACGTGGATGCAAGCCGAAGCGAGGACAGGTAGATACACGTGCTGCAGCACACTCCAATGCTAGCTCTGCATACGGGGCACCCGCTGTTAATCACCTCCAGTACATCAACCCCCACGTTTAATGATATATGTGTGTGTGTGTGTGTGTGTGTGTGTGTGTGTGTGTGTGTGTGTGTGTGTGTGTGTGTGTGTGTGTGTGTTTCATCTGCATTTTGTTTGATTGTGTTAATGTTAATTTAATGCAATCCACAGTTTGTTCTTACTTTATAACTTAGCACAATGTATTGGTGAAGAACAAAAAATATAGTGAGCTTGCAAACTGATTTTATTATTATTATTATTATTATTATACTTTGTAGCTAAAGAGCTTTGGGCTCCAGTGGAAGTTTTACATTGGGCCCCCCAAGCACTCTATATATAAAAATGATATGGTGCACAAACCCTGCCAAGGATATACACAGTGAGAGGGGTTGGGGAACAGCTTGTTAATGATTACCACTTTTTAAAGCATCTATAGAAGTGATCATTACCAGCACAGGTCCAATCAAGAGCTTATACTGCTGCTAATACTGCAGCTGAAGGAGGGCCTCTTGGGTCACCTCTGGCCCAAGGGCCCCGGGGCGGTCTCAACAATTGCATCCCCTATTGCTATGCCACTGATTGCACATACTATTTGCTGTGAGCCCAACATTTAACTTTGGCACACTGGAGATCTGACGATACTCCCACCTTGCCACAGCAAGTCTTGCCTTTAAGAGAACCCGAGGTGGGATTTAATTATGTTAGTGGGGCACAGAGACTGATTGTGCACACTAACACCAGCCTCTGTTGCCCCATGGTGTGCCTCCAGGACCCCCCTGCGCGCTGCTATACCCTCCGCAGTGCTAGCGACACACAGCGTGTCGCTAGCACAATGTTTAGCTATGCGGTGTCAGTCAGCGCTGCTCCCCCGCCTCCTCTGTATCGGCGCTACCCACGTCCCTTCCCTCCAATCAGCGGGAGGGAAGGGACGCAGGCAGGTAGCGCCGATACAGAGGAGGCGGGGGAGCGGCGCTAACAGACACGGCATAGGTAAACATTGTGCTGGCGATGCGCAGGGGGTCCGGGAGGCACACCATGGGGCAACAGAGGCTGTTGTTAGTGTGCACAACCAGCCTCTGCGCCCCACTAACATAATTAAATCCCACCTCGGGTTCTCTTTACTCTGGGTTAATTTACACATGGAAGTGAAACTTAGAGCATCAGGCATAAGTTTGCCTACATTTAAGTATGCTTAAAGAGGACCTGAACTCAGAACTTCCTCTCTGTTCTAAAATATATGCAACAGCATAATAATCCTTACAGAAAAAAAACATTTCTTTGTTACAGCTGATACAAATCCTAAAATAAATATCCAGTATTTCTACTTCCTGCTTTCATGGAAGCAGACATATTGTTAACATCAATAACCTCCTTAGAACTCAGATAGCTGCTATACCTATTGAGGAAGGGTCAGGTGACCCGTAACATGTAGTGTGTCGAAACTCAATAAACTACAAATGCAAGTTTGAAGCTTGTGGCGTGCCTAAGCCTTTTTCTACACTGTTTGGACATATTGTTAACATCCTGTGCTTTCAAATGAGCTTGCCATGGCTGTCAGGTGACACAGGGGAAAGATCAAATTACAACTTGTGAATAGACATAAATAAGGGGGAATTAGACAGGCTAAACTCTCTAAATACATACAGGTGCAATTCTCTGTGTTTTCCTTCTGTCCTGTGCTAGAGTTCAGGTCAACTTTAATCTCTCACACACACCCATGAGTTTTGATTTCCCCCGCAATATAAAACAGGCTGTTACCAGGAAAAGGTGGGAATAAATATTTACATCTAAGGATTGGTTGTAACAGTCTCAGTTGTGGGGTAATGTTTATGGTTATGGTTCTTTGTGTATTCTTCTTCATATTAGTTTTGAGTTATTCCATTTATGGTTGTATTTCACCTCTTTCTATGTCAATCATCAAGCAAAGTAGATGCAGATATCTAGAAGCTTTTATATTTTTGGCTCAACAATAGTGTAATATTGATAAAAAGTGACAATGCTTGTTGTTATACCGTGTGCTTACAACATTTTTAATAGAAATTAATGTTCACAAAAAAAAAAGAAAAAGAAAAGAAAGAAAAGTACACTACAGAACACACCTCTAACGGTCCTTTTATACTTAATTAGTTGCTCTCAGTTATAACTGAAAGAAAACTGATTTTTAAAGTAATGCCCAAGTTGTCCTATAGCACTGTTCACATGTAACGCATTTTAACTGAAATCTTCTTCCCAATGCACTGCTATGGAAAAAACGCGAACCAACGCACACAAACACGTACTAATGCATACTAACTGATTACGTGTAGACGGGGCCTAAGTGCATTGCCACTAAGGCTGTCTGCCATCATAAATTATATTGAGCAGTCTTTTCAATACCTTTCCACTTGGTTATTAAAGGATTTGAAAACTGCAATCCACCCAGAACCACATGAAGCACATTAGAATTCACCAACCTATTGATTTAGTACAGTGTTTGTTCAAATCATAGATTACAGTGCTTAGGATCAAATAGTGTATCTGGGTTTATCTACGGTAGTCATTTTGTGGTGGGCAGCATGTATTCTGCATGCTTAAAGGGAACCCAAGGTGAGAGGGATATGGATAAACTGCCATATTAATTTCCTTTCAAGCAATACCAGTTGCCTGGCAGTCCTTTTGATCTTGTGTCTCTTATACTTTTGGCCATAGACCCTGCACAAGCATCAACAGATCAGGTACTCAGGTGACTCAGCTACTGGATAAGTCATATGCTTGTTCCAGGGTTTTGACTCAAACATTAGATATGCTAGAAGATCAACAGGGCTTCAAGGCAACTGGCATGGTTTGCAAGGAAATAAATATGGCAGCCTCCATATCCCTCTCACCTCGGGTTCCCTTTAAATTATAAACTTAGTCCATCTGCAGTAAAGTGCAGTGCACCCACGCTCTAGTTTCCTATCAGTGCACCAGTGGTACCAGCTGCTGCCTTTTCGATATACAGTATTTGTAAATGTAAATGCCCTTTTTTTTTACAACAGTAAAGATTCATTGTAGAACTGATAACAAACATAAAAATAGTCTAAAATATTAAAATATAGCATGGTGTGAAATGTCATAACTATGGCATACATAATGACGGAATGAAAAAAAAAATGTGTGTGTATATATACATTTTTTTTGTGTACAATGACATTTAACCTCCTTAGCAGTAACTCCCTGCTGAACACGGGGTAAGCCGCCGCAGAGGATTTCTCAGGCCCTGATTTCACAGGCCCTGCGTGTTTTTTCAGACACGCAGCTAGCACTTTGCTAGCTGTGTGTTTGATTCAATCGCCGCTGATCCGCTGCTACCCGCCTTGATACATGCCCCCCCCGCATACCTCTTGCGCAGCCTGGCCAATCGCCGCTATGCGCTATGGAGTGGATCGGGACTCCCTGTGACGTCACAACGTCGATGATGTCACTCCGTTTGTCACCATGGCGATGGGAGAAGCCCTCAAGAAAATCCCGTTCAGAACGGGATTTCCTTATGGGCAAGCACGCCGGCGGTGATTAGAAGTGGGGACTCGGGAGGGATGCCGCAGGGAGGGGGGAAGCATGAAGCTAGCGCTAGGCTAGCTACATGCTAAAATAAAAAGTTAAAAAAACGAGGCCGCGGCCCGCGGGAATCATACCGCCAGGAAGGTTAAATGTGTTGTAATGGCTATTTTTTCAGTATTACTGCAGAAGAGTCAGTGTTACCTTCAGCTTGAATAAATCAGGTCATTTGGAAATGTAGTCTTTGGTTGGATTAAGTGAGCAGAGCCATGTCAGGTTCCATTTCTTGCTATCAGTTAACCCACCAGGTCTAAATCAACAGTGTTCATTCCACACCACAGAGTCCTAAGCACAGGGCTGGATTTAGGCCAAGGCTGATGGCACCACAGGAGCAAGGGCACCAAAGCAGATGACTAAACTTTTGCAGCATTTACAAGCTTGCAATTCACGGAAATCAGGTAAGCGCCTGACCCCAGCCGCCTTGCTCTCTGTGCACGTTTGCATTGTGTCGGGCAGCTATGGACTTGGGCAGCATCGGAGACAGAGGGGAAGAGGGAGCTTTGGCATTGAGGACGAGATGAGAATTGAGTGACACTGATGGCTGCTGTAGTGTGAAGGTGAGCTGGCTACCTATACTGAAAGCGGGGGTGGAAAAAGGAGGGTGAGTCAACTGGCTACTCATACTAGAGAGAAAGGGGGGAGGGGTCATCTGGCTACCTATACTGAAGGGGGGCGGCTGGTGACAGTGGCCTTGGGCGGTAAAGAGTACAAATCCGGCCCTGCCTAAGCACAATTCACACTGAACAGATGACTTAGTATCCATCCCTTCACCTTTAACAACAACAACATCCTTTTTAAATGGTAAGTCTGCAGGTAGGATGCTAGTCGTAAATTTAGTGGAGGATTGGGTGAACTTTTGAGATAACGGAAAGCATGGATTCTTCTACTGACATTGTAATCCTAGTGAGAAATGTAAAAATGACTTCAGGCTTTGTATGTATTTCATAAGTATAGTTACTTTATATTTTTAAAGCTATATTGAGAATGTTAATTACTAGCCTAAACTAATACAAATCAAGGGGTCTCACCTTAATGGGATCTACTACTCCCTACTATTTAAGTCCCTTTTAACCCATAGTTTTGGGATATTAGTGCCCCTGGTGACTTGAAGTCATCATCTATGCATATAACATGTGGCCAGAGGGACGTATAGTCACCTTCACCCCCCTCCAGATTCTGGCAATGCCAACAGTTGTAGAGCCTGAAGGGAGTTGTAAGCACACTTATCAATCTATCTGTGCCTTTTTAGTAAAAATCCAACGATCACAGCAGGGAGTCACACAGGCAGAGTGTAGATGTGTTGAATGATTTACTGACTGCCTTGCCATGACCCTCTTCCATTTTTTAAATACCTTCTCTTAGGAAATGGCTTGCATACTGTGGCAGCCTTTGTGTACTGTGTGTTTTTGCTGCAGTCTAAATGTGTTGATCTCTGTGCTCCCTAACTAAACCCCCTTGAAAGTAAAACATGGAGAAATGATATCAAGTGTGACTAGTATGAATTGTCACGCAGCCGTGAGACATTCAGCTAGTCTGGAGAAAAGTTAATATTAACCATGGTAGATAAATGTCAATTTCGGTGGGTTTTGACATAATATTATGTTTATATTAAAGGGAATATTATTCTGTTTTCTCTCTTGCTCTGAACCTGCTGGTTTCCCTTTTCAGAAAACTGATAAAATATGTGATCATCCTCTGCCAAGGATCTCAATTCCTCTTCTGTGCAGACGGCAGGGTTTATATGATAAAATTTTAATGACCCTGGACCTGCATAATAATGCGAGGCACCAGCACATTTTCAATAATGCTTACGATTCTGTGAAGACTGGCACCGAGTGATATCCCTACAGCTGAATCCTCCATGGCCGAAGAAGCAAGCTTGCAGAAGATAGACTCTGCTCCAGAGAAAGCCCCATTATCATTCAGCGGTCGTCCTGATGAAACAGATTTATGAATCCCTGCCAACAAAACTATATTACAGACTGTAAATTAAAATGGGGTTTAACTCATCCCCAGCCAAAGGATGCCGTTTTCATTTTTAGAATTACATTTTGTGACACAGCATACATAACTCTACAACCCTTTCACCTTCCCAAAATAAGAGTACAAAATGTAAGTTACGTGGCGCCTTGGCGTCCGTGAACAGGAAGGCGGTGGCGTGGTGGTGGCGATGTAAGCAGAAGTACTCTTTCCGTGGAATGGATCTTTCTGTGACTTTATATTTCCTAATCTTTTTTGCAATGTCATTTGGTAATTTATTCATGAAATGTTTGCTATATAGATTAACCCTGTGTCTTAACGGCAAAGAAGGCTTGGAACGGCTAACGCTCGTGCGCAACGCTGAATATCAATAATATCTTTCAGCGGCGTGATTTGTAATGGTAATGACAAAGAGCTAATGCTCATAAAAGAAGTCACATATGTCACTGCTGAGGTTGACGTTTCTTCTTTAAAAAAAAAAAAAAGGAATTCCGGTGACAGCAGGGAAAAAAAGAATGGCTCGGTGGCTTGGCACCAACACACACAGTTGTCACCTTTGTCACCTTTGTGTCACATCTCAAAAGTTAGCTGGAGGAAACATTAAATTCAAATCTTTCTACAACAGACAAATTAAAAGTAGAGATACAGTAAGGAGTGTGAATAAATGCTGTTATAAGGCTGTGAATTTCATAATTATGCAGTTTGAGTTTCTGCTTTATAAGTTAATTCTAGCTAAATCCACTTTTTAATTTATGCAACGAGGAGTTTGTGTGTATTTATCCACGTATCCCATCATGCTCCAGACAATCTTTTAAGTTTGGTAGCCTTATTTGTCTATATGAGTAGACAATTAACGACCGCCTAATGCCGATAGGACGCCGTACAAGCGGCCTTTCCATGTCAGGAGGGTGTCTCTGTGAACAGCCTGCGAGCCCCCGACTGCGGCTCACAAGCTAAATATAAACACGCAGGGAAGAAATCTGTTTACATCATACGGCGCTGCTGCTGCGCAGCGCCATAAAGGAGATCGGCGAAGTCTGACAGGCTGAAGCCTATTAGAGGCGGAGCAGGACGAATCTCCGTCCTGTGCCGCCCATAGCCTGCGGGAGAGGGAGGGAAGGAAGGGGAGGCTGGGAATCGCTGCAGAGGGGGGCTTTGAAGAGCCCCCCGCAAGGCACAAGTAGCCGGTGGCGATCAGAGACCCCCCCAGCAGGACATCCCCCTAGTGAGGGAAAAAGGGGGGAAATCTGATCGCCCTGGCTGATTCCTGATCTGTGCTGTGGGCTGGAGAGCCCACGCAGCACAGATCAGCCAGAAATCCCCTGGTCCTTAAAGGAGTTATCAGGGAATTTTTAATAAAATAAACACTACTTATCGGGGGCTTCCTCCAGCCCCAAGCTCCCAGGACCTCCCTCGCCGCAGCTCTCCCTTCAGCCGTTTGCCGGAGCTCCGACCCGGTCCCTGGCGATGACGTCAGAGCGACCTGGAGGTCGCTCTGTACTGCGCCTGAGCGATCGGCGCTGTCAATCACAGCCACGTGGGCCGGAGCGGACTGCATTAATAAACACATGGTGTAGCTGCAAATGAATATTACATACTAACCTCACCATCAGTTCCTCCCAGAAGCTCACCATTTTCTTCTTACAGTGATCCCTTCCAGTTCTGACAATATTTTGTCAGAACTGAAATATACTAATTGCTGTCAGTTATATATCAGCTGCTGTCAGTTACAGCTGAATGTGCAAGGTAATGTCCATGTTTCCCTATGGCTCAAGTGGGCAATATTACAGTTTAACAGTGTGCTGACCAGGAAGCTGTTATGGGGTAATGGCCATTTTTAAAATGGAGGACAGAGATTTCCATTGATCACAGTGGACAAATGGGATGCAGAAGAGGAGAAAGAGATTGAGGAGTAGACTACACAGGAGATAAGTATGACCTGTGTATGTTTATTTTGACTTTTTATTTTCAGTTCAGGTTCTCTTTAATATATCAGGAGTTAAGCTGAAATGGTCATTAGGGGTGGTTCGCTGAATTTGTGTGCCATGTGTTTGCATTTTTGCATTTGTGGCACATCAATTGTGTTTCAACGGCACCATATTTGACCTGCAGATTTCTTATTCTTCATGTGTTTTGTGTGGCAGTGATGCTTTATTCCATGTGCAATGTGTAATGCAAATCAGTGGAGATGCAGAAAAATCACATTTGTTATTTGAAGCTCATATCCAATTTTGAAGCTAATTACTGTAGATACATTCTCATTATTATAATTATTTTGTAATAATAATATATATCATCTTCCGTGATGCTGTATAATATACTGTAGTATACTTGTGCAAATTAAATTCATTGGTATGCACAGAAAAATCACGTACAAAATCAGTACAAAAATGAAAAATCAAGGAGGAAATACAATCAAGAGACCAGACTGAAAATCGCAAAATGCAGAATCAGGCATGTGGACAAATAAAAAAATGATTGCATGCAAAGTTTGCATGGATTGGAAGCGTATACGCTGCCCAAAGGGGACAATCATGCACATTTCTAAATTAAAGGAGCACTATGGCAAAAAATGTAAAAATGTAAAATATGTGCAAACATAAACAAATAAGAAGTACTTTTTTCCAGAGTAAAATGAGCCATAAATTACTTTTCTCCTATGTTGCTGCTACTTAGGGCTCTTTCACACTAGAGGCTGCGGTAGAAAAGGCTGAAAGTCAGCCTTTTGCTTAACGCCAATACATAGCGTTTTCAAAGCGTTTTCAAAGCGTTTTGAAAGCGTTTTACAGCTCATATGAAAACGTCCCTTTTTTTTTTTTTATATAAAAATAAGTGAACAAGTCAGCTGTAAAACGCTTTGAAAACGCTTTGAAAACGCTGAAGTTGGCGTTTTCCATTAACTATCATTGAAATGCCAACAGCCAACTTCGGCTGTAAACAGCCCTGAAAAAGCTCCTGGGAGCGTTGAAACGCAACGCTCCAAAACGCCGAGTTAGTTTTGAAAGGTAAAATGAAAGTCTATGGACTTTCATTTTACCTTAGAAAACGCCATCTCCGGCTGTGGCGTTAAAACGCCGAAAAAGTCCTCTGGTGTTAAAGGGCCCTTACAGTAGGTAGTAGAAATCTGACAGAAGCAACAGGTTTTGGACTAGTCCATCTCTTCATAGGGGGATTCTCAGGGATTTATTTATTTTCAAAAGCACTTAGTGAATGGCAGTTGCTCTGTTCAGGAAGCAGAGAAGCTTGCCAGCATCATTGTTTAAATCCCTTTTAGTAGGGATGGGATGACAAATCCGGCGAATCCACGAATCCCTTGAATATTGGAAAATATTCGAGATTCGTGGATTCGCCTACTCACCTATCCATAGCGGAGCGCAGAGCGGCAGACCTCTCGCTGACTTCCTGGCTCCCTCTGGTGACAGCTTTTACAATGATGTCATCAGTAAAAGCCAGTCCGGCCACTAGAGGGAACAGGGAAGTATCGAAGAGGTCTGCCGCTCTGCACTCCACGGGAAAGGTGAGTAGATACTTATGCAGGGGTGAGCAAAGGAGGCACGGGGGACGGAGGAGGTCGTGGGGGGTTGGGGGTGAGCAGAGGAGGCACGGGGGGGGGGGGTTCTACCTACCTATCGGACACTATACCTACCTACCTACAGGCACTATACCTACCTACAGGCCACTATACCTACCTACCTACCAGCCACTATCCTTACCTACCTACCTACAGGCCGCTATACCTACCTACCTACCTACAGGCCGCTATACCTACCTACCTACCTACCTACAGGCCCCTATACCTACCTAAAGGCCCCCTATACCTACCTACCTAAAGGCCCCTATACCTACCTAAAGGCCCCTATACCTACCTACCTACCTAAAGGCCCTTATACCTACCTACCTACCTACCTAAAAGCCCCTATACCTACCTACCTACCTAAAGGCCACTATACCTACCTACAGGCCTCAATACCTACTCACCCTCCTACAGGCCCCCTATACGTACCTACCTACCTAAAGGCACCTATACCTGCCTACCTACATACCTACCTATACTTAAGGCCCTATAACCTGCTACCTTTACTGAAGGTCCCTTTACCTACCTACCTACCTACCTACCTACCTACCTACCTAAAGGCCCCTATACCTACCTACCTACCTACATACCTACCTATACTTAAGGCCCTATACCCTGCTACCTATACTGAAGGTCCCTTTACCTACCTACCTAAAGGCCCCTATACCTACCTACATACCTACCTATAATTAAGGCCCTATACCCTGCTATCTATACTGAAGGTCCCTTTACCTACCTACCTACCTATACTGAAGGCACATGTACCTTACTACCTATACTGAAGGCCCCTATACCTAGCTACCTACCTATACTGAAGGCACATATACCCTGCTACCTATACTGAAGGCCCCTATACCTAGTTACCTACCAATACTGAAAACACATGTACTGCGCTACCTATACTGAAGGCCCCTATACCTTGCTACCGATACTGAAGGCACATGTACCTTGCTACCGATACTGAAGGCCTCTATACCCTGCTACCTACCTATACTGAAGGCACATATACCCTGCTACCTATACTGAAGGCCCATATACCCTGCTACCTATACTGAAGGCCCATATACCCTGCTACCTATACTGAAGGCCCATATACCCTGCTACCTATACTAAAGGCCCATATACCCTGCTACCTATACTGAAGGCCCATATACCCTGCTACCTATACTGAAGGCCCATATACCCTGCTACCTATACTGCAGGCCCCTATACCTTGCTACCTATACTGAAATCTACCAATATTGAAGGCACCCATACCTAGATAGCTATACTGAAGGCACCTTTACCTCGCTACCTATGCCTGGGTACCTATACTGCGGGCAACTATACCACGGATCGCACAATTCTTATGTGCAGGATTCATTAGATTCGGGATTCGAAAGGTTTGAGATATTCGAGAACCTTTTTAGATTCTGATTCGGAGAAATTGTGGATTCGTCCCATCCCTACTTTTTAGGGAATATCTTTATAAAGAATAAAAGCCTTGTTGAGAATCCCCTATGACGAGATGGACTAGTTCAAAACCTGTCACTTCTGTCAGATTTCCATTACTTACTGTAAGTGACAGCAACATAGGAGAAAAGTAATTTATGGCTCATTTTTCTTTGCAAAAAAAACATACTTCTTCTTTGTCTATTTTTGCACATATTGTAAATTTTACAATGTTTTCCCATAGTGCCCCTTTAATCAATTATATTTGCTCAGTGCTTGAGAAAACAGTCAACACAAGTAAATCACTTTCTCTCCTCATTTCCAATTTTGACCTTATTAGATGGATCAATAGTGCATTGACCAATAAAGTATTACAACACAAAAAGATCTATATAACATAATATAGATTTCAAATATAAAAATATAAAATATTACTCCTAGGCCTATGAGTCTAATCTTTCATGTCACACCTTTGTTCCTTCTTCCACAGGAAATATTATGTGCATGCAAAATGCTTCATACCTACTTTACTTACTGGTGACAGCTTGTATTGTTCCTCATGCTGAATAGGTGGATGTATTTCATTTAACACTGAAAACTGTTAAAAGGCTACTGTAGTTTTCTCTGAGGTAAAACATATTTGAATAGTTGTATGATCTTTCTGTGAAGGAAACTGTCAGCACTATGCAGATGATGCCTAAAATAAATAATACTTATGAGTCAAAGTTTTATTTGTCATTTTATCTGCTAGATGTCATTGAAAGGAACCGATAGACAAGTGTTTATATCAGGCTTGCTGTTTGTATAGGTGATGATTTATGTTTGCATTAAGGAAACATTCATCCTGAAATTGATTGTAAAAGAATAATGCAACCTGACATTGAACTAGAGAATATATTTCAACAGGTAAAATCGATGTACAGTTAGAGCAAATAATCCCCCTCCCCCCATCATCCTGGTACATTATCAGTCTAGGTTGCACCTGCTGCTGTGTTCTCGTTCACGGTGCATTCATATTTCTTACAATTCTGCCATGAGTGTATACATGTTTATATAATGTTGGGAGCTGTGTTATCCACATTTTTTTTAATAGAGAATCATACAAACATTCATCTTTTTAATACCTAAAATCTGACAAGTTTTGGACTAGTCCATTTTGTAATGGGGAATTCTAAGGGTGTTCTTTAATTTTCAAAGGCAAATGAGTAGGCGGGCTGGTCAACCTCTTTGTAACCTCCATTCCATGGAGTGCTTTTGTAAAGGATAAAGGAGACACTGAGAATCCCCCATGACAAGATGAACTAAAACCTGTCAGACCTGTTACATTGCATACTGTGCACAAGAGCAACATAGGATGAAAGCTATTTATAGTGCATTTTACAGTTGGAGAAACATACTTCTTGCAAGTATGTGAACATATCTATGTAATTTAACATTTTTTTTTTGTGATAGTGTCCTTTAAATGTTCCTCTAATAACCTGTAGTCGCCTGGTGCTCAACAAGCTCAAAAGTGACCGCCACCACATAAACAATCAGCATGGCTGGGATTTCTTTCCAGGAAGTTCAACCAGGAAATCCACTTTGCGAGGCTCACGATGGTCTCATTAGCGAAAACAGACAATACAGCAGAGAGAGCAAGGCAGCATACTACACAGTGTTACAACCAAATACGGGAGTACAGACTCAATACAGAGTCACTCTGAGGCATTTGTACGCCAATGCATAGATTAGGATGATAAAAATGGGCACCCTCAAAATGAACACTTTCTATAGCAGTGATTCCCAATAAACTTTAAAGGGTTTTTTAATTATTCACATTTACTTACCTGGGGTTTTCTCCAGTCCCTGTAATTTTATGTTTCCCTCACCACAGCTCCACTCTCAGGCAGTCTCTTGGGGTCCCCTCCTTAGCAGCCACTGACTTGGCCAGGACGGCGGCCTCTGTGTATGCGTGAGCGCACAGCTGCACAATATGTGGTTGCTTTCCTGTAGCTGGGAGTGTTCTGCGCAGGCACAAAAGCATTCCACCTGCACAGAACACTCCTGGCTACAGGAGCACCACTCCATGTGGCAGGACTGCACAAACATGCTCAGAGGCTGCCGACTTAGCTGGGTTGATGGCTGCTATGGAGGATACCCCTGGTGACTGCCTGAGAGTAGAGCTGTGGTGTGGGACACATAGGCATCCAGTGGCTTTAACAATGCCAGATATATCCTTTAACCACTTAAGGACCCCAGCTGTTTTGAATGATCTGTGCTGCGTGGGCTTCAGCCCGCAGCACAGATCAGGTGGCAGGCAGGGCGATCAGACTTCCCCCCCTTTTTTCCCAGTAGGGGGATGTCCTGCTGGGTAGGGGGGGGTCTTATCGCCGCTCAAAGCTCATAGCTCCTCAAAGCCCCCCTCCGCAGCGCTATTCCGCCCTCCCTCTCCTTCCCTCCCTCCCCTCCTCACTATGGGCGGTACAGGACAGCGATCCGTCCTGTACCGCCACAGATAGGCTTCAGCCTATCAGACGGTGGCGATCCCTGGCCAATCAGAGGCCGGGGATCACCGATCTCCTTTATGGCGCTGCTGTGACAGCAGCGCCATATGATGTAAACACAGGGGATTTCATCCCGGGTGTTTACATTTAGCTTGCGAGCCGCGATTGGAGGCTTGCAGGCTGTTCACGGAGCCCCCTGCCGTGAACTGACAGTAAACGGGCGCTCGTTTCCATGGAAATCCACATGCGACCAGCCGCCGCCTATCAGCGTTGGCTGGTCGTTAAGTGGTTAAGTAGGTTTCCAGCTTACATACGGTAAGGTTTACCATGTGTCCATGGTGTGGATTAACATATCTCAACAAGCCACCCTTGTATGATGTTCATATTTATCACTAGTGCCCTCTTGTTTATTTTGTATAAATATTTTCTATGCGGCCACATATACTTTTAAACAACATACTTTGCAAGATCTGTTCTATGTATGAATTATTACTTGCAGAAACTCTAAACTTGTTCAATGAATTTCCTTTAACAAGCAGAAATACTGCCTGAACCTGCCAAAATGACCCCCTGGGGTACTTATACCACAGATTCAGAACATATGTTCTATAGAATTCAGTAAAACTCAATTCAGTTGAAAAGTGATTTATTATTGTCCATGGAATCATTACTGAGATCCAAAATGTCTACTTAAAAATGTACAAATATGCAGAATATTGCTGTAGTCTTCAAGACCTGAAATAACGTATCAGTCAGGTGGTAAGCTGTGTGTAGTATCCAGGGAAATTCACTAAATTCCAGAAGCAAAGAATGATGTTGTGCTGAGATACTGGCAACTGTAAAGTGTGGATGGACATTTCAGACACGTCCCGCTGTGCAGAGTTTTTATTTTTTTTTAAAGGATGTTGTTACTATGCTTTCAGTTGGCATTAATAGGTAGGAAGCTCAGACAGAGAATAAGTCAAAGGTAGTAGTGAAGTCTCAGGAATATAATGCAGCACTAAAACGAATGCTGTTCATAGCATGAATTGTCCAGTGACAGATCCTCCGTGGATCAGTAGTGTGACTGTGGAAATTACTAGACCGTGAAAGCACTTCCTAACAAGGAACAAGGAAACCGGAAATCCTAGGCTGGATTTATTAAACAATGTTTGCTATTCTATTACGGCCATTTTCCACCAGCTGTACTCTTATTCAGTGATCAGGGTGTTCCCAATATGCAGATCACAAGGGCCTCACAATGCCAATTGTAAATTGTTAATCGTGGTGTCCCCTTTTCCACCAGTATGCTTTATTTTTGGCCAATCACAAATGCTCTGCATGCTACATTTTTTTGTCCGTATGCGATAGGCCTGTAATCAATTGTCAATACCAGCCACACATTTCCGCTAAAAGATGTGCTAGCTTTAAATGGAGATATTTGTTATTACATCGCAGTGTGCTTGTGATACTGATCACTATTTTAGGTGGAGAAAAAACCCTAGGTAGCAAAGGTCTGTTTGCCTCACCTGGGTCATAGCTAGATGAGCTCAAATTAATTTTGCATGGAATCATAATTAGAATGCATAAATTGACTCGTTATTTAGTCAAATATTAATTTATCGGAATATGCCCATTGACTTAAAAGCAGTTGGAGAAATTGAATTTTTGCAGGTAT
Source organism: Hyperolius riggenbachi (assembly GCF_040937935.1). Lineage (NCBI taxonomy): Eukaryota > Metazoa > Chordata > Amphibia > Anura > Hyperoliidae > Hyperolius > Hyperolius riggenbachi. The sequence continues at coordinate 176,921,942 of NC_090647.1, read as the reverse complement.
GTCCCTATAGGTGTGCCATGTGTAAATCCACCATGCCCCTAAGAATTGTAGGGTATTAATGACAGCCCCACAAGCACTCTTACTGGCCAGGGGTGTAGCAAATGCATTTGGGAGGGGGGGAGCAGAGGACATGGTAGGCCTACATGCAATGCCCATGTTCAGATGCAAAATATTTTGCATGGGCCAACTCCTGCACGGCATAGCAGTGAGTTAGACCCTGAACATTCTGGAATGCAGATGCAATATGCATTTGTCAACAGAAATTTTGCCAGCCAGTATATGTCAGGGGATACCTGATTTGAAAGCAGGCCGTCCATTTGTGTTTTTTGAATTTTTCTAATTTTGTGCTGGAGTTTTTCTATAGCATAGGTGAACTCCAGCTAGTGGCACAGCAGCAGGGGATTGGTAATAGTCACTCAACTATAGCACAACGGAGCTATAGTATAGCTGTGCACTGGGAGGCTTCTTTGGGAGCTGTGGTTTAGGTACAGCTGGTGCCAAGCTTTAAGTTACAGCGGTGGCTGCTCAGATATACTATAGCTAATTTCCAAGGGGAATTAGTACTTAGTGTTAGGTGTTGGTAGGAGAGGGTTAGTGTGAGGTTTAGGTTAAAGAGGGTAATGAAGTACGGTATATATACGTAAAATCACCCTTATTTTACTGTCAGGAATCAGGGATAGTATTTAGTATAATATTTGTAAAATTACCAATTATCTACGATTGGGAAAAACTTGAGCCTGTTTCACCAGTTGCCTCTATTAAGTGTCATCAAAAGCATATGAAAATCTCACTTGAATCCCATTATCTTTACTCCTGAACCTCATTTTTCCAGGACCCCATTATAAGCATCCTACCTTACCACAGGAATTAACCTCTGCTGTGCCCTGGAAGCTGGACATTGCTCCTCCCCACCTTTTCAGTGATGGGCTTTATGTCACGTCAATGTAGGAGCATGGCTGGAAGGAGCAATGTTTGGCTACTGGGACACAGATGAATATACTCCCTTAGTTTTGTTGGATGGTAAAATGGGAAAACTGCATTCAGGGTTTAAAGTAAAGCAATTTAGGAGAGTGTTTGCATAAACTCGGGAAGGCCTATGTAACTTAGGAATTTCAATTTCTCTTCAGATCTGCTTTAACAAATAATCATACTGCCATGATTATAGTGGTCATTGGGCAGTGTTTTTACATTATAAATCATGGTCGGTGTTTAGATTTAGCAATATAAATATTGCTCACATGCTGTCATAACTGTCAGTTTCTGCCAAAGTCCCTTATTAATTGGGAAGCAAGCTGCCAATTGCTGGAGAGTTCTGAGTGACTTACATAAATCTTTTGTGCATGACAGAAAACACAACTGGCAGCTCCCATTCAGTCACTGCATCAATCCCATTTGTTGAGTTCAATCCATCAATGATGTTCAGTTATGACTGTCGTTGACATATATTCAGCGATACCTATCACAGAGTGACATATCCTTAGTTCTACATGTAATTTAATGACTTTTGTTTTCAGTAACATACTCTATGGTAATGACAGATACTTTAATTTCCATAGTGGCTGACGTCTTTTCAGTGTGAATCCCTTTAGACAAAGATAAAATAGAGACTTATGACTATTAAATACCTGAAAGTAAAAAAGTAGTTATATTTTTGGTAATGAAAATATAAAGTTAAGCAGTCACAGAATTGTAATGTAACATGGATAAAACTTGCAGGAAATGTGTTAGGCTGTTGTAACCTGGCCTAGCCAAGACTGTAATTTAGTGCTTCTGAAAGCCGACCTTCCTTAACTCTTGGAAGCTGTGTTAATAAAAATGATGAAACATTTCTGTTTGTGTTATTCTACAGACATGCGCTCTAGCACTGATCCAAAGACAATGGCTGGGGTATGTGATGGACTGAATGTCTCTTGTACAACTTGCTATCATTCCTAGACTAACACATTTTCCTCCTTCTCTTCCTCCATCTATATTATTCCACTTGTGGAGACCTACACAGAAGAAGCCTTGCCTACTCGCTTTATCCTTCTTTCAACCAAAGTGATGCTGCTGAGTACTGTGCAGTTTACATTGAGATTTGGATAAAGGCAGCCTTTCCTCATACTCGTAGCCCTGGCTGGGACTCCCTGTCTCTGAGTCCATAGGGTCTCCGATACAGCAGGCAAACAAAATTTATGGTGTCATTAATGAATCTCCCATCATGGCTAACCATTGTTATTGGTTCTGTAAAGCAAGCTTAAATAACACATACATCCTGGCATTCTAGCTACTCCTGAGTGGTTAGAAACCCATGTAGAGCGTGCTACATAACCCATCAGATACGCCATCCATAACAGGTTGTTTTTTTTTTTCTGGGATGGCCGTTTCTGACTGAATAAGACCATCAAAAATTGGATCAAACTTTTCCCATTGTAAAACTACCTTACCTGGCTTAATCATGTATGGTGTCAGCTATGTCTCAAGCTGGACTTGCAGAGCCACCAGCAGCTGTGAGCTTGTGTTGGTGTGTTCCTATGGAAATACATGTTTAAGCCTGACATGCTACTACTTTGCTTGAGTTGCATTGAATGTTCCATGGAGCTTGGAATGTCCAGACTGTTGTGTTGACAATGTAAAAGGGACGTCCTTGAAAAAACAAAACAAACATATACTCAACCATTTACAGGATCTGTAATCAACTGTTTATTCCCACATTGTGCTGCAGTGACAGGGACTTAATACTTGCCCACTCTAGAAGCTGTGAGATGGAAGGTTGACTGCTGAACAGTAATCTGGAGAATCTGAAGTGCAACTCAATGTTTAGGAGGGTGAAAACTTCACTTCCAGCTTCATGTTTTTTGATCCATCATCAATAGTCTCAATACAGAATTCTGAAAAGAATCAACAGACCGTTTGTTTTAGACTGCTTGTTGAGAGTATCCAGGGGGTCTTTGACACAAGAAGAAACAAGAGGAGACTGTTCCTCATTAACCACCAGGTGGCTGTGCTGTGACTGGGAGGAAGAGACGGAGGAGGTAGTTTCAGTTGACCCATGCTGGATAATATATCATGCTGCATCTTTAGCATGCTGCGAAACAAGACAAAAGGGTCTGCAATTATGGCTGTAAGGCATTTTTTAAAGGTCTTTATTGTGGCAAGAACATGATTAAACTTTTAACATGTTTAGGACCCCCTAGGTTTCTGAATCATAGCTAAGCTAAATTCACTGCAAGCATGTAATACACTTATACACAAACCTGCTCCTTCCAGTTGATACATCCAAAGCCTGGCATGCAATCCAAAAGCAAAGGAAAAGATAATGTGTGGCATGGAATGAGTCTATAAGTGGAACAAACAAACAAAAACAAAAAACACAATAAGGCAACAATAGAAAAGAAAAATGCAACTAACAAATTAATAAATGATGTCTGCACTAAATGTAATCCCATGCAGTGGTGCATTGAAAGCACATCTATGGTTGCTTTTGAGAATGTTAAAATCACACATATTTAGTAGATTTTGGTGCTGTTTATGCATTTTTCAATTTGTTTGCATTTTACAAACACATTTGTCAGAAATTGAATGTATTTTCAATAGTTTGTGATTTTTCAGCATTTTAAAATCACATGGCAGGTCTGCCTTTTTTATGTGCTTTGTACAATTCATGTTTAATGCAAGTCAACTCAATGGCAATGTAGACAAATCCAATAGAAATCAGGTTTTGCATGAAAACTCATGTACAGTTTAGAAGTTAATTAGGTAGATACATTTACATATAAATTAACTTAAAAATCGCAAACTGAAAACTGCACAAAAAAAAACATGCATAAAAACCACAAAAATACACCCAAACAATATCAAACATATTGTAAATGCAAATTTATCCATGCATCAAATAGCCTGCAGAGTTCACACTCAAAAGTTTGACTGCCTCAAAGTTTTAGTCTTTCTTAATATAGAGACCATATGAAGTGCAAATTAAACTGTGTATGCTGCAACAGTTAATACAGTTGGTAATTGAAGGATGTGACCTTTATTACTGTTTTTATCGAAACATTGGATATTAGCACCTGCTAATTTGTGCATAATAGCAACATAAATATCTTATTTAAAGAGACACTGAAGCGAGAATAATTCTCGCTTCAGAGCTCATAGTTAGCAGGGGCACGTGTGCCCCTGCTAAAACGCCGCTATCCCGCGGCTCAACGGGGGTCCCTTTACCCCCAACCCCCCCACACACACACACGCAAAATCAACGACCAAATTGGTCGTAGATTTTGCTGCTCCTAGAGGCAGGGCTAACTGCTGCAGCCCTGCCTCTAGTCGTGTCTATCAGCGGCGCATCGCCGCCTCACTCCTGTCCCTCTCAGTGAAGGAAGACTGAGAGGGGCAGGGGAGAGGCGGAGATACGCGCTGACAGACGCGTGTGGGGCAGGGCTGCGGCGGTTAGCCCTGCCTCAATCCGGAAGAGATCCCCAGCTGCACGGAGGGGATTTCGGGGGGTAAGGGACCCCGTTTAGCCGTGCGATAGCGGCGTTTTAGCAGGGGCACACATGCCCCTGCTAACTATGAGCTCTGAAGCGAGATTTATTCTTGCTTCAGAGTCTCTTTAATGGCGCTAACTGAATAATATAGGTGCTTGGGCAAATTGTGGCCTTACAGCTATTTTACTTTAGGGTAATATTGAGGAAATTAACAGGCCACCTCCAGGTGACCAGAATATGGTCACCGTACCTGCTATATGAGGTGATGTGTGGTGAGAAAGGGGTTTTCTCTCCAAAGAGGTAGAGATCCTCCCACAAAACTAATAATAGAATGGCTAGCAATGGGTTAATTGCATCCCCCCAAAAGCCTTGCTTCTATGGAAATAGAACTGACCATTTAATATATAGTAGTCATGAGTCAATAAATACTGAATATTCTGGACTATAAGACTACTTTTTAACCCTTGAAAATCTTCTGAAAAGTCAGGGGTCATCTTATACGCCAGGTGTCATTGATGCCGGGTGATACACACTATCCTGTTACCACCTCTCAGATATCACTGCTGAGGACTGTAGTGAAGCGGCACAGGCGAGCATGTGTGAGATCTGAGAGGCAGAGAAGGAGGTAAATAGGATACAAGGGTGTGCCAGATGGGTGAAAGAGGCGTGTTTTATGGGCACAGCATGATCTATTTTTCCATTCCGCTCTGATAACAGGTGGACAAGGAGAGCTGATCAATCTGCTTAGGCAGAGGGAGAGTTGACCAATCCAACCAGTCAATCGCATATATACTGTTATATACTGGGTACCACATACAGTACAGCACCAGTATCTGTTCATACATAGCACCAGTATATGATATTCTTTTTTATTTGTATTTGGTGCGCGTTGGAAGCGGTGTAGTGGTGAGTATATCCCAAATGCTATATTTTAACTGAAAAAGTTGGGGGGTCATCTTATACGCCCAGTCGTCTTATGCGCCAGAATGTATGGTACTTGAATGTGTCAAAAATAAAAGTCTTCAAGAATATCTCTGTAGTAGGGATTGTCATGTCTAAGAGAACTCATGGAAAAGCAGGTGATCAGTTTGGTAAGGTGATAAATATGTAAGTTATTGTTTTGGTAGTTATGATTATGTACTAAAGCGGAGTGTGATCCCAGTAAATCAGAGCTTTGCAAATCTATCAGCTGATCAAATACAGTGGTTTGCAAAAGTATTCGGCCCCCTTGAAGTTTTCCACATTTTGTCATATTGCTGCCACAAACATGAATCCATTTTATTGGAATTCCACGTGAAAGACCAATACAAAGTGGTATTCACATGAGAAGTGGAATGAAAATCATACACGATTCCAAACATTTAAAAAAAACTGCAAAGTGGGGTGTGCGTAATTTTTCAGCCGCCTGAGTCAATGCTTTGTAGAACCACCTTTTGCTGCAATTACAGCTGCCACACTTTTAGGGTATGTCTCTACCAGCTTTGCACATCTAGAGACTGAAATCCTTGCCCATTCTTCTTTGAAAAAAAGCTCCAGCTCAGTCAGATTAGATGGACAGAATTTGTGAACAGCAGTTTTCATATCTTGCCACAGATTCTCAATTGGATTTAGATCTGGACTTTGACTGGGCCTTTCTAACACGTGCATAGGTTTTTTTTTAAACCATTCCATTGTTGCCCTGCCTTTATGTTTAGGGTCATTATCCTGCTGGAAGGGGAACCTCCGACCCAGTCTCAAGTCTTTTGCAGACTCCAAGAGGTTTTCTTCCAAGATTGCCCTGTATTTGGCTCCATCCATCTTCACATCAACTCTGACCAGCTTCCCTGTCCCTGCTGAAGAGAAGCACCCCCAGAGCATGATGCTGCCACCACCATATTTGACAGTGGGGATGGCGTGTTCAGAGTGATGTGCAGTGTTAGTTTTCCGCCACACATAGCGTTTTGCAATTTGGCCAAAAAGTTCCATTTTGGTCTCATCTGACCAGAGCACCTTCTTACACATGTTTGCTGTGTCCCTCACATGGCTTGTGGTAGACTGCAAATGGGACTTCTTATCCTTTCTGTTAACAATGGCTTTCTTCTTGCCACTCTTCCATAAAGGCAAAGTTTGTGCAGTGCACGACTAATAGTTGTCCTATGGACAGATTCCCCCACCTGAGCTGTAGATCTCTGCAGCTCGTCCAGAGTCACCATGGTCCTCTTGACTGCATTTCTGATCAGCGCTCTTCTTGTTCAGCCTGTGAGTTTAGGTGGATGGCCTTGTCTTGGTAGGTTTATAGTTGTGCCATACTCCTTCCATTTCTGAATGATCACTTGAACAGTGCTCCGTGGGATGTTCAAGGCTTTGGAAATCTTTTTGTAGCTTAAGCCTGCTTTCAATTTCTCAATAACTTTATCCGTGACCTGTCTGGCGTGTTCTTTGGACTTCATGGTGTTGTTGCTCCCAATATTCTCTTAGACAGCCTCTGAGGCCGTCACAGAGCAGCCGTATTTGTACTGACATTAGATTACACACAGGTGCACTCTATTTAGTCATTAGCACTCATCAGGCAATGTCTATGGGCAACTGATTGCACCCAGACCAAAGGGGGCTGAATAATTACGCACACCCCACATTGCAGTTCTTTATTTGTAAAACCTGTTTGGAATCATGTATGATTTCCGTTCCACTTCTCACGTGTACGCCACTTTGTATTGGTCTTTCACGTGGAATTCCAATAAAATTGATTCATGTTTGTGGCAGTAATATGACAAAATGTGCAAAAATTCAAGGGGACCGAATACTTTTTCAAACCACTGTATATCTCATGCTTCTCTCAATGAGTTCTCCTAGACATGACTATCAGTACTCTGTAGGGGTAAATGATACTCAAATACACAGATTTAATGTCCAACGAAAGCCAAGAGAAACCACACTCCCACCTGAATGCTTCAGGACTCCTAATGATATATCCTGTATCTTGTAAATAATCAGGAAGTTACCTGACCTGGGATTATAGAAAGCCATCCAAACACTTATTAATGCTCCCCATTTACTTTACTGTTAGGGATGGAGACATTTCAACAAGCTGTGGTTGTAAAAGTTGGTAAAACACTACATATAAAGTGAACCTAAAGTGTAAAAATTAAATCCATGCGTGAGCAGAGTAAGTTATAACTTAAAAACATAAATAAGTGTTTAAAATGTGACATTCTGTGCCACAAATGACGTGTTGTGTTGATTAGTCACACACCTCCTGAAATCATATAGTACATGGGTGGGAGGAGAAGAATCTCTTGACCAGTAGGTGTACCCTGAGGGGAGCTGTTCTTGCGCCACTGAGCCAGATGTTTGCAGAAAAGAGAATCAGAAGAAGGAGAGACATGGGATGCTAACCATAATGCCTGCCACAGTACCATACCTTCCAGAGGTGGCACAATTTTACAGTTACCACAGTTACTAGCCTGAAACACCTTATGTACATAGTGTTGAGCCGAAATTCGCGTTTCCTTAATTACGGTTGCAAATTTTGCCACTACAACACAAATTCGTAATTTTGTAATTGCAATACAAATCATAATTCAAAATTCCGTAAGCGAAATTTTGTTTTCGTAATTTTGCGTTTCAGCACAAATTAACGTTCAGTGCGAAATTTTGTAATTTTGTGTTTTCTATAGAAACAGTTATTTTCATTACGAAAATGGACGTCATTTTGTTTCTAATAGTAATTATGTACATTTAGGTAATTACTAACTAAACTCAGGAAAGTCACTCATTGATTGCAATTACTGATTGCACTTACTGATAATGCAAAGGCCCCTGCACATGCTGTCGCATTACGACCATAATCGTAATTTTGTGAATTACGCAAAATTTTGCGTAATCGTAATTAGGTCACTCATAACGCTCATCACTATATGTACATAATATTTCTGGTTTAGTGGCTTAAAGAATTAGAGACCGGACTAGCAGGGAAACCAAGAAAAGTACATTGTTTGAAAGGAGATAAATTCTGCAGCACCTATATCCCTGTATAGCCACTTTAACAGTTGCATAACAAATGTGTTATAAATACACCACGAGGCAATGCTGCTTTTGAGGAATAGTAGTGGTAATTAAGGGCTATAATGTGCAGACTAACAGTAGTTCTGCTTAGTGCCAGGCCTAATACAGTGCAATTGTAAGTATTGTAGCAGACAAGCAGGTGGTGTAGTGGTTAGCGTTCTCACATTGCAGCAATGGGTTCCCGGTTCAACTCCCAGCCAGGGCAATATCTGCAAGGAGGCAGCTTGTATGTTCTCCCCGTGTTTGTATGGGTTTCCTCCGGGCATTCCGGTTTCTTCCCACATCCCAAAAAACACAGATAAGTTAACTGGCTTCCCCCTAAATTGGCCCTAGACTATAGTACATGCACTACACAATACAGACATATGACTATGGTAGGGACTAGATTGTGAGCCCCTCTGAGGGACAATTAGTGACAAGACAATATACTCTGTAAAGTGTTGCATAATATGTTGGCACTATATAAATACTTAAATAAATAAAAATTGTAGAATAAACCCTACAGGACAAAGCAATTGTTGTGATGATCAACAGTTAAAAGCAGTTAGGGCTATAATTTGCAGAAAGCAACTTTACTGCCTAATGACTAGTTTATGCTACAATTCCAAACCTTATAAAATAAAATCCACAGACTGCATAACTCAGCAGTACAGGTCTAGTTAGTGAGAAAAGCAAAATGGTTCTCAATGAAAAATGGAGGCAATAATTATTCCCTTGGTGGGACCATATATGTATATAGTGCAGTTTAATGTCAATGACACGCTCCCTGGAGTATTGGACTGAAGGGAACAGAGCAGAAATATCCTGACTTTGGGGGTGGAGAAGTGGGCATGGCAGAAGAAGGGAGAGGAAGTGGAATGACTCAGCAAACAGAATGGCCAAAGCAAGGGGGCCAAATGTGGTTTCTAGAATCTCTTGCTCATCTTAGTCACTGATTGGGTGTTGAAAATACTCGAACAGTATGGGGTAGCATTCTTAATGTTCCTATGACCATTACAATTGTTTGGTTCTGCCTTTCTGAGTGTTGTTTGTTTTGCTAGATGCTGTAACTCCTTTTTCTATTGCCTGAGGAAGCCCGCGCTGACCCGTGAAACGCGTTGCTTTGTTTTATCTGGAGTTCGTTAATAAATAGACTGAATGTACAGTTGTGTTGTGTCTGCTTGGAGGAGGTAAGTCCACCACTGCCTCCTCTAATTACCAAACATTTTTGGCTTTTAAGCTCCTTTAAAACCCCTTTTTATCCTTTTGGCGCCTCTGTTCTCTCCTATTTAATATTGTATCCACCCTGGGTGGAGGGTTGCAACCCTTTTCTACTATCTACAGAGAGTTACTTCTTATTCCTGAGTGGGGTCAGGATAATCTCCCCACCTGCCTTTACAGTGGTTGCCTATTGGTGACCCATGTTTGTGAGTATAATAACTATTACTCTTTGTCATTATCCCCTTTGTCAATATATACTACACTATTGGGGCTCTTGGTGTTCCTCTGTTTATCTCGTTTGCAAATGTGACAGACTGACTATAGTCTGAATAGCAACACTAGCAACTATGAGAAATTTGCAAACAATGTGCACAATACAGAATGAAAATTCTACCCACTCAGCAGTTTCAGTGTGTTTACAAAGTCAGTCTAAATGCAAAATTGTAGAGTGTTCCCTGCCAAGAAGTTCCCAAAATGACAGGTATTAAGTGCTGTCACATATTTTTACTGACAGAACCAGTTTAATTCACTTTGGCCCGCTATTTCTATGTTAGACGTGGAAGACTTCACAATGTATTTTTATCATATGTTTATAAGAAAAGAGGATGCAAATAGCTGACAGGAAAAAGTGTAGGTGTAAATGAGTACTGGTCCAATCAATCATAACACAATGCAACATCAATTAAGGAAAAAAGAACCCACACACAGCTTGAACTCTTACCTTATATGCTATGTTAGGTCTAACCTTGATATGTATAGTTACACTTATATTTCTTATTATAATTTAGGCATATCTGTATCACATTGCCACTGAGAAACACAAGTATGTTTCTAAGCACATTGCACAGTAAAATCAGCTGCAACTTCAGTATATTGACCCTTATGAAAAATGGAATTTATGTACCATAAGCTAATGCAGACTTCATGTAAACAACAGGGTTCTCTAAGTAGCTGGGTCTTTCCTTAAGTTTGGAGGGTTTAAATCAGGGGTCTCAAACTCAATTTACCTGGGGGGCCGCAGGAGGCAAAGTCAGGATGAGGCTGGGCCGCATAAGGAATTTCACAATCGCGGCGCATCGCCGCCTCTGCCCGCCCCTCTCACTCTTCCTTCACAGAGGGGGCAATCTGTGCGGCGATTGACGTCAGGAGGGGCAGAGCTGAAGCTGAAAGCTCTGCCCCTTCCAGAAAATGCCCGGGGATTGCCCCCCGGGCAATTTGGGGGCTCTGCAGCCCTCGTTTAGCGGCGGGGATGCGGCAGATTACTTGGGAGCACTGAAGCGAACTATAAGGAAGCTTTTGCCGGCGAGGGCCACAAAATATTGTATCGAGGCCGCAAATGGCCCGCGGGCCGCGAGTTTGAGACCCCTGGTTTAAATTAATCCAGTGTTCAGCCACTGGAATGTGTAAACAGCAATCCCTGATACCCCTGATATTACAATTAGGGATGGTCTTTTTTGGGGGGGCGGGGCAATTTTTGCATTCTCTGATTTGCCAAATACTTCTGAGATGACTCTGCATTCTTTGATCAGTCCAATGCTCCCAAGTCCAGTAATTGGGCTAAAATTGCCAAGCTGTGGCAATGCAGTATTTATGCAGAAATCTGATTTCCATTTTTACCGATTTCCAAGGAGTCTTTATTTGGTCATTTTTTTAATACTCTGATTGGCCAAATACTTCAGAGTGGACTCTGCATTCTTTGATTGGTCCAGTGCCTCCAAGTTCTGTGATTGGAATAAAATTACTAAGCTGCGGTAATTCAGTATTTCCGCAGAAATCAGATTTCCAAGTCCCGATCAGAAATGCAGATTTCCGATCAGAAATGCAGAAATTTTGAATTCCCCGGAATCCGAATTAGCATCCCTAATTACAATGCCCTTTTAACCACTTGAGGACTGCGGTGTTAACCCCCCCTAGTGACCAGGCCATTTTTATTTAATTGGGCCTCTGCAGCTTTAAGGCAAAGCTGCAGGCCCGTACAACTCAGCTCACAAGTGATCCCCCCCCTCCTTTTCTCCCCACCAACAGAGCTCTCTGTTGGTGGGGTCTGATCGCCCCCACATTGTTTATTTTTTTTTTTAATATTGATGTACTTTATTTTTAAATAAATTTTGCTATTTTTTTCTTTTTCTTTTTTTACTTTCCCCTCCCTCCCTCTCCCCTGCCGGCCAATCACACGATCGGCTGTCATAGGCTTCGGCCTATGAGAGCCGATCACTCTCTTGTCCCACGTGTAACACGGCTGTCCCCAGTACAGCGCTGCTGCTGATCGCAGCGCTGTACAAAGTAGTTAGACGCCGATACCGCCGTCTAATAGTCTCCCAAGCGGCGATCGCCGCATGGAAACTGAAGGCGGGGCGGAGCTCTGCCCCCCCGAGCAGGATATTAATGCAGTATATGAGTAACATGAATCCACAGACAGGGGATTAATATATTACTATCACTATATTAAATATGCATAAAGCATGCCATTTTATTTTTGACATGTGGCACAGTTATGTGGCCCCCAAGATACTCATGTGACTCTAAGTATATCTGTACCATCCTCATATTACTGAATGAGACTAATGTTAAATCCCTACAGTCATGCACAAGTGTCAGGGTGCTGCTTTCACTTATATATATTTCTGCATACCGCTTCTTGACTTTCACAGTGCTTAGCATTAGCTGTTTAATTTTCAACTTAAACCTGCAGAATTCTGTTATGATGCATTTCAATCACACCTGAAGTCTGAAGTGAGAGGGATATGGAGACTGACACATTTATTTCCTTTTAAACAATGCAAATTGACTGTCCTGCTGATCTTCTGCCTCTAATATTTTAGGCCATTGACTCTTTGCAAGCATGCAGGCCAGGTGACTAAAAGCTGACTAGATTAGCTGCATGCTTATTTCAGGTATGTGAAGCAGACACCACTGCAGCCAAAGAGTTCAGCAGTACTGACAGTCAACCCGGGGGCGTATCTGGGTGACAATGACATAGCGCCTATGGCAAACACTGAAATTGTGCCCCTCTCCCCCCATCAGATCACCTTGTCCCATATTAGCAGCTTCTTTTCTTGCAATGATACAAGTCTCCCCGGTATAGGTTGCTAGATTTAACCCCCAAGTAAAAGTAACCAGAAGTAGCAAAAATAGTATAGGTAGCCAGAGGTAGTTTGCCCAGTATAAGTAGACCCATGTTTATGTTGCCCTCCCAGTATATGTATTTAGAAATGTCTCCCCAGTATAAGTAGCCTTCTTTAGCATAAGTGGTAAGAGGTATCCCCCCAGTACAAGTAGTCCCTCCGTATAGGTAATGAGAGGTTCCCCTCAGTATAAGTAACCCCCCAGTATAGATTTGGCAGGTGCCCCCCAGTATAAGTAGATCCCCCAGTATAGGTAGTGAGAGATGTCCTTCAGTAAAAGAGCAGGTACAAATGCCTGAGAGGCACCAGTATGGTGGGGAAGCATGAGGGAGGAGGAGGAGGCAGCCATGGTGCCCATGGTGCTCTGGTGCCCATGGCACAAGCCATGCCTCTGCACCTCTCTACATACATCTCTGCAGTCAATTTGTATTGATTAAAAGGAAACAAATATGGCAATCATCATATACCTCTCTCTGAAGAGTGCCTTTAAGGTACGTGCACAAAATATGGTCCAGAACTGAAACAAGCTGTATTCAAATGTGGTCATCAACAATGGCCATACTACCACTGTTGTTTAAGTATCTTTTTCATTCATGATAATATCTTCTGGAGGCAAGAAAATACATATTTAAAACATGTTAAAAGTTTTCAGTTTGTTGTGATGAACAGCCGGAACCTACGTGACTCTTATATTTTAATTATTTCTTTGACCTTTTCCTAAGCCTAAATGCACAGCTTCTCTGCATAATTTGCAGGCAACCCATTGTAAAGCATAGGAAATTTTTAGCAAGGGGATTTTAATCTAACCTTGCAGCTAGGGCTTAGAACTCAGTCCCCACCAAGGACACAGACCTCAGTGGAATCTATAGACTCTCCACTATTTGTGTTGTTTCTTCACATGAGCTGGTTGATTCATTTGCCAAAAAAACATATTAGTAAGTTAATTGGCTTTAGTGTGACTATTATCTTTTAAGCGCAGTGATGAATGTGATTGTTTTTTTTTACATGTAAAGTGATCCATAATAGTTTTATATTTTGTAAATACTGTGAATAATAATAATGATGTTCGTTAGAGAACATAAGACTAACATTCCTAGTAACTAAAGTGTATTAGAATCAGAATAATTTTATTTTGCCAAGAACGACTGAGTTGTGCCTGGAATTGGGCTTGGCATGTACAGGGCCAGAGTATTGGATAGGACTTGGAAGCTGACCAAGGCAGTCGCATGACTGAGTAGCTCCGGCTTTCCAGGCCTTACAAGCACCTTTCACCTTTCTGTCTTCACTGCTGCCAGGCCCCGGGCACTACTGAAGTAGCCCACCATACAAGCATGGGTCCCAAAAAAAAAAAAGCAGACGCCGACGGAGCCATCGCCGACATCTTCCAGCGCAAGAGTAAAGGGGCCACGGCCCAAGATGGCGCCCTAGCTCCGGCCGAGACTGCCCAGACACCCGGCCGCCAAAACGCTCAGAAAGAAGCGGTGACCAAGGCAGACCTCAACAAACTATTCACCAACCTCGAGAAACTAATCAAATCCGCCAACAACGACACGGTGAGAGAGATAAGCGCAGAGATCTCCTCTCTTGGGACCCAGATACACGAGGTGGAAGAAAACTTAGACAAGGTGAAAGCTTACTGTAAGCAGACAGACACAGACATCAAGGAAGTCAAGGCTGACATCGCCACCCTGATGGAAGCGCGGGAGGACAGTGAGAACCGTGACCGGCGCTGCAACCTCCGGATCCGGGGCATCTCGGAGGATGAAGAGGATATTCACCCTTACCTAGTCGCCCTATTCAGCAGCATTGCCCCTTCAGAGGACATGCGGATGGACCGGGCCCACCGGGCCATGCGCGCCAAACCTAAACCAGGAGGCCTGCCGAGAGACGTGATCATGCGGATGCACTATTATAGCTCCAAGGAAACTATACTACTATCGGCAAGAGACATCCCCCGAGTCAACTTTAGAGGCTCACAAATCCAGCTCTATCCCGATCTCTCTCCTACCACATTAAAACGGAGAAAGGACATGAAGCCGCTTACTGAACTCCTAATCAAACACAAAATAAGGTACCGTTGGGGATTCCCATTTAAGCTAGTTGTACTGCACAAGGGGGAACAGCTGTCTCTCTCTGATCCGGCTGACATCCCAGACATCATCACCCAACTAGGCCTAAAACAAGATGGAGTCGCGGCCCCTGTCCTAACCCCACGTCCAGACCGCATTCTTCCCCCAGAACCTACCTGGTCCAAGGTCCCCTCTAGGCCTGATCCACCAAGCTCCGAAACATCGGCACCCGCCTCTCCCACTTCAGTGAGCTCAGAAGGATGAGACTGTCGCAAGTTTCACCAGCCACCTTTGCCTCCACCTGATCCCGGAGCTAGAGAACTAGGAGGGCCCGCACCGCATGGCCGGCGGGCACCCACCATAGCTCTTCACCAGACTTTCCTAGCGGGCCGCGGACTGGCTTGCCCTACACCCGCTCGGTCACGGAATGAAGGTACACTTCACCCCACCCCAGAGACCTTGACGCACTGACGGCCCTTGAGGCCTATCCCGAAGCCTGTGTTTGCTGCATAACTGCACGCTTTTTAGGCCAAACGCAGCCAGGAAGCCTCCTCGGCGCCTAGTCCCCAAGACATGCTGCGGTTATCCCCGCAGCTCATTCTCTTATGCTTAGAGATATTGTGTTCTAATATCTCTCCCGTGAGCCTACCGAGCTCACTAACTGTTTATTGCATCTTATTTTATGCTTTCATCGTTCACCGTTTCATATGTGTTACACGTTCTCTGCATGCATATTTCCGTCACGATTGCTGTTTGATCAGAGCTTATATACTCAGATACCTGATGTTGTTTGATCCTGGGGGGACGGGGAGACCTACTCTCTACAATTGTGGGACATCTCCGCTACGTAAGGAGGAACTCCTGAGAGCTGGCGAGCAGTCTGCTTACATCTTGTGCATGCCTGTATCTACTATAATGTCCCTGCAATGCCTGAGCCATTAAACAGTCACCCTGAATCAGGGCTCTCTTCCCTGAGATTAATTTCCCACAATGTTAAGGGCCTCAACTCCCCCAATAAAAGGCGCTTGGCATGCAAGTATTACTCCGATGCCAAAGCGCATTTAATTTTCCTCCAAGAAACCCACTTCAAAAAGAACCGCAAACCCAGGTATTGGCACAGATCTTTCCAGTCTGCTCACTACGCCTCAGCTCCTCAAAAGAAATGCGGTGTCGCTATCTTGGCTCACAAAAGGCTTTCACTGAGAGTCGACACTACCTTTAGAGATGTAAATGGCAGGTTTTTAATAGTGGTGGGCGAACTGCAGGGCCACCCTGTCACCCTTGTCTCTGTTTACGCCCCCTCAGAGGGTCAAAAGCCATTTTTCCGCACCCTATCCAGCAAGATCTCCCTGTACAGGAAGGGCAAAGTCATAATTGCTGGGGATTTCAATTCATCTTTGGATGGCAGGGGACAGGGCACTCACAGGCGTAGCTCTTCCACTAGAACCCTCCTGCAATTTATAAATGAAACCAACACATGGGACTCGTGGAGGGCTATGCACCCAGGAGAGAGGGGGCACACCTTTTTCTCCCATCCCCACCAGAGTTACACCAGAATCGACTACATTTTCATGGACGCCTCGTTACTAGAAAACCTAGAGATGTCTGACCACCTAGAAATATCCTGGTCTGATCATGCCCCTGTTGTTGCCAGTCTCCGCTCACTATGCTACAAAACCCCCCCAAGCTGGAGACTAAATGACTCCCTTTCAACCGACACCGAATCAGCATGCACTATAACCGAAGAAATCAACCAATTCTTCCAATTAAACTTACCCAGAGACACCTCTCAAGCTATAAGGTGGGCGGCACACAAAGCCACAGTCAGGGGGAAGATCATACAGCTCTCCTCCAGACTGAAGAGACAGGCTAGACAGAGACTTGACTCCCTAAAAAAAGAAATCAGACACCTCGAGTCCCTCCATGCCACCAACGGCGACACTCAGACCCTAGATAAATTAAAAACTCTCAGACAGGAACTTTGCTCGTTACTTTTCGCTAAAGCTGACTACTCTATCAAACTAACTAACCAGAAATTTTACGAGAAAAGTAATAAGCCTGACACTATGCTGGCGAGGAAACTCAGCCAGAGACTCGCCCTAAATAGACTCAACCCGGTTCGGGACCCCAAGGGACAGATTCAGCATAACCCCACAGTAATATTGCAGCAGTTCGCAAACTACTACCGCGAGCTATATGACGGCACAACCACCGACAGGTCCAGGACGCGGGCCCCAGATATACTAAATTACCTAGCCGATATCCCTATCCCTAGACTTGAGGCCTCACAGACCTCCCTTCTCAACTCCCCCGTATCCACTGAGGAGGTCTTGGAGGCTATTAAGTCATTGAAACCCTCGAAGGCCCCCGGCCCGGATGGATATTCTCCGCAATACTATAAAACCTTTAAAGGAGCCCTAGCGCCAGAAATTGCTTTGCTCATGAACAGACTGATGAATGGAGAAGAGGAACTCCCACCTGAAATGCTTAAAGCCACCATAGTGGTCATCCCTAAGCCCGGCAGTGACCCAGCCGAAGTGAAAATCTATCGACCCATTTCCCTTATAAACATAGATCTCAAAATAATAGCCAAAGTTTTAGCCACAAGACTCAACAAATGCCTCCCCTCTGTTATCCACCCGGACCAGACTGGCTTCATTATGGGTAGACAGACCACGGACAACGTCCGAAGGATGGTGGGACTGATCGAGCGAGCGCGGTCCTGTCGGACGCCTTCTCTGCTCCTCTCATTGGATGCGGAGAAGGCGTTCGACAGGGTTGACTGGAGGTACATGAGAATAGTCTTACAAAGATTTGGCATAGTTGGGGAGTTTTTGAACGTGATCAGAAGCATGTACACAGCTCCCTCAGCTGCCGTATGCAACATGGGCTTGGTCTCAACGCAATTCCCAATTCTCAATGGTACCCGGCAGGGGTGCCCCCTCTCTCCTCTTCTATTCGCATTGTGTATTGAGCCCCTTGCAGTCCTGGTTAGACAATGTCCTGACGTCTCAGGGATCGAGATTGGGGGGAATTCATATAAAGTAGCCCTATTCGCGGACGACACCATCTTCTCACTCACAAATCCGCAGATCTCCCTCCCTAACTTGTATAAACACATTGACAGATTCTGTGAAGTCTCTGGCTTCAAAATCAATAAAGCAAAATCGGAGGCAATGGCTTTTGGCCTTTCCGAAATACAGAAACAGTCCCTAGCCTCTTCATTTGGCTTCAGATTCAAAGATAAAGGATTTAAATATCTGGGAATCCACCTCACCCCAAAACTAGATCAACTTTATAGCACTAATTATACCCCAATGCTATCAACCCTTCACGGTTTACTTAACGAGTGGTCCCATTTCCAGTTATCTATGACAGGAAGGATAGCTGCGGTCAAAATGACTGTTCTCCCTAAACTGTTATATCTGTTTAGAGCCCTTCCCATAGCTATTATATCAAAAGATATCAAGAAACTCCAGTCCCATATCACAAAATTTATTTGGAACCACAAGCCCCCCAGGATCAAATACCAATATCTGGCGAGAGACAAGTCACAGGGAGGGTTTGGAGCCCCACAACTCCTTCACTATTTTTACGCTGCCCGACTGGCTCAAACCTTCCAATGGGCTTCACCCCCGGGGAGGGTTAGGTGGATGGACCTGGAGGCTTCACTTATCGCACCCTTCCCGATTTCCAGCCTTATCTGGACCCCCCGCCCAGGTATCCCTCACCTATCGGAGATCCCCATTATCTCACAATCATTAACTATATGGAAAACTATATCTAAAAGGTTGTCCTTAGACAAGCACCCCTCTCATCTAGGTTCTTTGTTTGGCAATGCTGATTTCTCCCCTGGCCTCCAACTGCCTGCCTGGCATAAATGGATAGATAAACAAATAACCTGTGTTACCAACCTCTATGAGGATGGGAAGATATTGTCATGGCAAGCAATAATAGCAAAACACTCCCTGCCCACATCGGAAATCTTTCACTATTTGCAGCTTAGAGGGTTCGTCTCACATTTGTCCAGGACAGGTCTGCACTAGTGTTGGACGAACAGTGTTCACCACTGTTCGGGTTCTGCAGAACATCACCCTGTTCGGGTGATGTTCGAGTTCGGCCGAACACCTGGTGGTGTTCGGCCAAACTGTTCGGGTTCGCCCAAACTGCTGAATGCCCGGCCGAACAGGGCCCCTGTTCGGCTGAATACGGCCCCCCTATGGGGTCGCAGGCATAAGGGGGGAGCATACCCCGATCGCGGGGGGGTCGGAAATTCCCCCCACCCCCTCCGCTAGCGCTCCCCCCTCTGCCCGCTTCCCCATACAAAAGTTTGACGAAAGTAAAATAGTACCGGTGGTGGTGGCTGGCTGCTGCAGTGGCTGGCTGGCACTATGAAGTGACTGAGAAGGAGGAGTCGGAGTAGGACGCGTTGAGGGAGGCCGGGCAGCGGGCGGTTCACCGGTAGTACCCTTGTGGTACTTTCGCCCTTTCTCTGACCTCACGTCCTCTGCGTGATGACGCATACGAGGGTACGCGTGACGCGTACCCTCGTATGCAGAGGACGTGAGGTCAGAGAAAGTTCCTAAACACATGTAGCCGATGGTCGACCTGGGCCTCATCCCACTAACCCAGCTCTCCCCTCTACCCTCCTCCCCCCCCCCCCCTAGGGACCTAATACTCTGCTCAGACAACGTGGTAAATGCTCCGACAATCCACCTGTAGAGACGGAATCATGTAAATAGTTATTTTGTTAAGATCACTTTTCTTGTTGCCTCCTAAACAATGGGCTATATTTCCTGTTATGTTCCTCCTAACAGCCGGCTTCATGAGCATTAATAGGTGCAATTAACATCAGTAATACTGGCTGTCCCCAAAGACATGTTATGTGATAACCTCTGTACTTGCCTTTCACACAACTCGAACATGTGTTTGTATATCCCATGTCTTTATACCTTTTCAATAAAAAGAAAGTTGAAAAAAAAAAAAAGAGATATCATTCCACATACATAGCGGGGTGGCATACATTCACAGACACAGCAATTTAACACAAAATTAGCACAAAAATTGACCACAATTATGCACAATTGTACACTGTACAGTAGTGCAAAAACGTGCATCGGTTACAGCTTTCAATGAAATAACAAACTAAAGAGAGTGGGAGTGGGTGAATAGAGTTCAGAGAGTTGGCAGCTGAGGGGAAGAAGCTATTTCCTATGTCTTGAGTTCCTAGTAGAGATGGAATTTTAGGCATTCCTGGCATGATTTATTGGGCACAATAAAAAAAAATCATAAGAGCCTCACCTTTTTTTAATTACAATTTAGAAATATTTGAGTCTGTGCACTTAAATGTCCATAGATTTCACATGAAATATTTAATCACATAATCACCAAATAACTAGACGATTGAATGAGCTGGACATTTTTAGACACTGATTTAACACTTCTAGTCTGATCTATGATCAAATCAATTTTTTTTATTTTTTTTAGAATTCTACTGCAGACTACTTGGAAATAAACCCAATTGGAATCATCAATGGATTATCGAGCAATCAGTCATATGAGCACCATCACACCTGTCTGTTTCAGCTACCCCAATCATAATTCATGTTTATTCAAATCAATAATCCATTTTAAGGCTAGTGCACACCACTAAATCACAGTCGCAATCATTAGTGCTTAGTGATTTTGTCAAGTGACTTCCAGAGCAATTTTTGATTGAATGCGTGTTTCTGCAAATTCATTCAAGCTGAATTGCTCCAAAAAATGCTACTCGCAGCGTGTTTGCGATTTTTAAAAAAATCACAACACTGCTGTGGGAACACCGTCATAGGGTTACTGTGATTGCTGTGAGCACTGGCGATTTGAAAAGTGCTCAAAAGTGCTCTTGGTGTGCACCAGCCCTTATTTGCATAGAATTCCTGAGTAGTAGTAGTAGTAGTAGTAGTAGTAGTAGTGGCAATAGTTTGCTTATTTATTAATTTATATTTCTTTACATTTATTTTTAATCATAGGTATAGCATTCCGGAGGGTTAAACACTATGTGCTATATTGCTTTTTTTATCAACCCTTTTTAATATTTTTGTTGCTACCTTTATGTGGTCAGCAGCGTTTTAGTCTTTTTTAATGATTTTATTTCATTATTTGGACGTTAAAAAGATTGCTGTTTTTTAAAACGCCTGTGGCATTTTCCAATCACAACCAGGGAAATTAAGAAAACCTATGTTGCACTGACCTTACAGCCATTGCAAAGCAATTAGTGGGTGCTAAAGGCTACATTATCACCTTTCAGATTCCTGTTGAGGCAGTCCATCGGAATCCTGCTGATAACAATTTCCCTTACTCCTACTTTATTAAGCATGGTAAAATATATCTGCTGTGCTATTATATTTTTGTATGTAAAAAACATGTATTTGGATAATTGTTTTCTTACTGCATTCTATTCGCCCTAGGAACGCACTCTGACTGCAGAACAAAGCCATCAATCTTGATATCCATCAAGTAAATTAATATGAAATCAGCACTTTTTTTTGATTTGCAAAATCAATTTGAAAGCAGTCAATATCATTCTAATCCTGTAAAATATCTTGGCTTCGCGGGATGATGAAAAGCAATTTATACAGTAAAAATAATACATTCTGCTCATAGAGTGGCTCTTGACATAGCATGCTGGCACAATTAATGGGCTTTGCTACATCACCCCCTTGTGTTTTGTATTAAACTGGTGTTTGCAAGAACAGTGTTGGGCCTGGATTTAAAAACACAAGTAAATCTCGGTTATGGTGTGCCAGTGACATGTATTTTTACATGCTGGAGAGATTGATTTGTCGTTAGCTCTTTCTCTGCTAAAGCCCTGTGAAGATTTGAATTATGTCACACAGTTGAAGTGATATAGCAGATATGTGGCAGTTTTACTTGGCTTTAAAAATCCACATACAGATCGGTTTCCAGAAGCGCACATCAAACAATGCTCAAAGAGACCTCTTTTTTAACTAGAAATGGTAATTATGGATCCCATGGCGTTGTGACTTAGGCCGAACTATAACTACGAATGTCCAATAGTTTGACTGCTGGTATTCTGCCACAGGATATTTAATATAGTTTTGAAAGATTTATAGATACTGAAAAAACTGCTTACAATATTGTAACACATTAAGCCTATAAAAATGGAATTGGAACAACATACAACCAGTTGCTTTGACCAGAAGCAGAACTTTCTTTGGTTTAGGGCTGGAGATTGACGTTTATTCTTGAAAAGTAATGAAAATGGGCAATACTGGTTGAAGCAATTGTTTAGATTCCATTTTTTTTCTTCTGTCAGAGCAAGTAAAAAGTTAACTATTTGTTTATTATCCCATTTCATTGGTTTTTTTTATTTTATTTACAAAAAGGTTGTTTACAGTAAGAATGGGTAAAATCAATGTATACATTTAGTTAGTCATCCCTAACATGATGAGCATCTAGACAATGATTAGCACAAACTATCCTTAGCCCTACTAACATAAAAAACTGTAGTGGATGAATAGTTACTGCTATCATGTTTCCCCTAAATTAAGTCACCAGCTTGTATTAATTTTATCTCCAAATGATGTGCTAGAGCTTATTTTCAGGAAGGGCTTATATTTTGAGGGGTGATGTTATTTTAGTGTATGGGGAGGTGTGCAGTCTCTTAATGCTCCTCCCTTGTGGCTGTGTCCCCCTACATTCACATGTAAAAAAAAACTTTTCTCAGGTGAATGGAGGGGGACACAGCCACAAGGAAGGTGCGGTAAGAGACTGCACACTAGAGATGTCGCAAACAAAGAATTTCTGCTCGCGAACATTGAACGGGAACTTCCGAAAACTGTTCGCGAAACAGGGAAATCTGGCGAACTGCCATAGACCTCGATGGACAGGCAAATTTTAAAAACCACAAAGACTGTTTCTGGCCACAAAAGTGATGGAAAACTTGTTTCAAAGGGTCTAACACCTGGACAGGGGCATGCCGGAGGGGGTTCCATACCAAAAGTCCCACCAAAAATTATGGAGTTGCGCAAAGTTGGGTTTTAATTCCTAAAAGGCAAGAATCACATTATGCACAGCTCTGGGTGTCAGTGGGTTGTGGAGTGTCACAAACAGAGAAATGCAATAGTACTATCAGAACACAGTAAAATAATAATGCACTGGAGTGGTTCTGTGCGTGTAACGAAATGAGGCAACAGCAGTGGTGTGCACACAGCTCTGGGTGTCAGTGCGCTGTGGAGTGTCATGCAAAAAAAAAAAAAACACAGGAGACCGATGTGCTAACCCTCAATAGGGCTGTTTGAAATGCTTTCACAGCAAGTGAGGAACAAGAACACAGGCCTAGATAATGCTTTCCCTACCTATCTGCAGCAAGTCTGTCCATGTTCTCACTAACAGTCAGCAGGCAGCAGAGAATTGATCCAAAATGGCCACCGCAACTGCTTTTTGATATGGGGTGGGGGGGTCCAGGAAGGGGTACTAGCTGATTGGCTGCCATGTGTATGCTGACTGGAAGGTAAGAAGTCAAAGTTTAGCTCAATGATAAGGGGCGAATCAAACACGCCAAATGTCCGCAGCAAATTGCGAAAAGCCGATATTTGCAGAATACTGCAAACTGTTTGGGCTATCTCTACTTCACACCTCCTCATACACTAACATTGTGACTGTTCTCCTACTAGTATACAGTTAGGGCTTATTTTTGGAGTTGGACTTCTATTTCAAGCATGCTTGAAATATAAGATATGGCTTAACTTGGGGGGAGGGCTTATTTTTTGGGGGAGACACAGTAGGCTCATCTTTGAGTAGCACCCACTGCTCACCTGTCACATGTTGCACTATCCATCAAACCCAATACATACTACACTATATTGGGCTCTCAGTGTTTCTCTTTTTGTAAGTAAGTAATTTGATACTCACAAACCAGGGTTCCCCGATAGGCAACCACTGTAAATGCAGGTGGGGAGATTAAGATCTGTCCCCACTCAGGATTAAGAAGTCGCTCTCTGTAGATCGGTAAGAAGGGGGTATATCACCCCTCCACCAGGAGTGGGCACAGGTATCGCAGGAATTGAACAGAGGCGCCAAAAGGATAAAATATGCCAAAAACTTTAAAATTGCTGAGGAGGCAGGGGTGGGCTTAGCTCCTCAAAGCAGACATGAAACTGTCAATTTTCAAAGGTTTAGATTTATTAATATACTCCAGAAAACAGTTGTATTCACCATACCCGGCAAAGCATCGTTGAGCCTCTCGTCAGGGCTCCCCATTGGTCTTCGGGTTAAACCAATGAAAATCCTTCTCATGGAGCAGTGTGGAACATGCGTCGAGATGGGAACAACGGAGGTATTTTTTTTTTTTTTTTAGTTTTAAGTAGTTGAAGGGAACCAAACTAAATAGATGTTTACTTTTAAAATAATACCAGTTGCCTGACTCTCCAGCTGATCCACTGTCTTTAATACTTTTATGCACAGCCCCTGAACAAGCATGCAGATCAGGTGCTCTGACTGAAGTCAGACTGAATTAGCTGCATGCTTGTTTCAGGTGTGTGATTCAGCCACTACTGCAGCCAAAGAGACCAGCAGGACTGACAAGCAGGCATGGGCTTAAATTCGGATACGGGTGACCCGGATAGTTACTATCCGGATTTCACCCAGTAATGCTGTGTGGGCTGGGCGGGGGGGGCAAGCTTACCCGTCTGACGTCTTCTTCGCTCGTCCCTTGGCGCCTCCCACAATGCGTTCCAATGCGCCGTCACGTGACTACAAACACTTCCTCCTTCCGGGTTGAAGGAGGAAGTGTTTGTAGTCACGTGACGGTGCATTGGAACGCACCGTGGGAGGCGCAGAGGGACGAACGAAGAGGGTACATCAGACGGGTAAGCTTGACCCCACCGCCAAGCCTGCACAGCAATACTGGGTGAAATCCGGATAGTAACTATCCGGATAACCAGAATCCGAATTTAAGCCCATGCCTGCTGACAAGCAACTGGTATTGTTTAAAAAGAAACACCCATATTCCTCTCAACTTAGGTTCCTTTTAAGGAGTCATAACTGACACCTTTACCTATTTAATTCCCTGGCATCCAGGGGGTCTCATTAGTAAAGGAGGCTCCCAGATGCCAAAAGCAGCCCACAGGACACAGGTCATGGCCCTTTTCATCTACCCATAGCAGGTGAAAAGTTGACACCTATGTTTGACGGGGAGCATTGTTTCCCAAGGGTGCAAAAAAAGCAATTGCATAGCGGGAAAGGAGCTCGCTGGGCAATTATATCACCCAAACGAGTTCTTTACTGCCCCAGGGGGCGTTAAATGCAATTGCAATAGACAACGTTCCCAACGCCTAATTTAAGAACTCGCCAGTGCTTTTTGCTGCGAGTATGGTAATTGCATAGGGCCCACGGAATTATGTCATCCAAAATGATCACCAATTACTGTTTTTATGATAAGAGTATCGATTTAGTCTACAAAAGATTAACAGTACATACCAACTTGGTGTTGATCAAACTGATCCATTGAGAATTTTTATTCTAGTAGCAAGCCAGTCTGTTTATCCCTGTTGTTTACTTGTGTTCACTTCTGTTTCATTGCAGAAAGGTTTGAATATAACATGCGCTATGTGTAGTGCATTTCTAAACATTTGTATAAAAGAAAACGACCGTGTTGCCTAAAGATGTAAGTCAAATCCCAGTTGTCATTTTACTAGTACAGGTTCAAAATGAAAGCTAGCAGTTATTTGATTGCTATGGGCACTGCTGTTCTTTTTCTTTTGCATTAGTTTATATAAATGAGCCCTTACACGCATTTGTTATTCAGAGGTAAGGTTTTCTAGTAGCAAAATGCCATTTGAAACTTGTATGAAAATGTGAGCAGCCAGCACAGTGAGCAATAACTTCTTTCCAAGCTTTTGGCTTCATGCATATTAGCTGCTGAATATAGATAAATACTTAATATTTGCAGTTCAGGTTCTTTGTGTGGAACTTAAAAGAAAAACACAGAGGAATCAGAAATAAGATAAATTGTCCCGGTGAACATTATGAATTGTGCATTCTGATCTGTACTTTGGTGGCTAAGTTTTTCCTCTGGTAACCATGGCAACCTGCTCTCAAATGAGCCTGGAAAGCCTAAATGATCATCTCATTCAAACTCATATATAAATTCCGTGCACTGTAGCCTGCTCTAATTCTCTTTATTTATGGCGTCCAATCGGATCCCACCTTCCCAAGCAAAACATGAGCCACTTCCCAAAGTGCTTCCCTATTAGTCAACCTACATTAATTCTTCATGCTTGCGGATCAAAACTTTGCTGCTGCCAGGCATGCTTCTAATAATTCTGAATCTTCAGAAAATAGAAGCATTTGCTAGAATGCTTTATTAAACTGTAATTGTTTCAGAAGAAATATTAAACATTGAAGGAAGATTAATTTCCACAATGGCAGCAAATTCCTGTGACAAAATATCATGGTTTCTAAAAGTACTGAATGCTATAGTGAAGCATACAAAGATGATTGCCTCATCTGAGCAAGGGAGAAGCAATTGACAGTAGCAGGTAAATGGAAGGAGGTAGCTTATCACCTATAAAAATAAATATTCTGTTTTTTTCCAAGGCAGAGTCAGTTCAGGTATTAATAACACAGACACAGGCTGAAATGAATGTGCAAGGCATTCCGATGCATCAGGTCAGGTTTGGTATAATTCTGAGACTAGGTCTACCACATTATGCCCGATTGGCAATTTGTATGTCACAGAAGATGTGGTGTACCTTTTTAACAGATTTTCTATGTATGTCACTTTACATTTTAACATGCAATTTGACAACAGACAGCAAATGTCACCTGATGGGTTGTTTTTTTTTGTCATGACCAATTTCCATTTAAAGAAACTAATGAGAACAGAGGGAGTTAATTTCTATAGACTTTAAATGTATCTCTTGGCATATGTATCAGTGCTTGAAAAAGTTGTGTAAGGCTAGGTCCACACTAGACACGGTTGCAGAACGCAATCCGCGGTCCGGGCTCACGTTTTTAGAAACCTGAATGCAAATGGATCCATGCTGCCATTATGCAGAATACGTTTTTGAACCATTTGCGTTTTTTTTTCTGTGCCAAAAACATATGGAGGGAGTAGCAGCCAGGATGGGGGGCTGTAGGTACAGCGGTGGGGAGGGGGGTCGGCCCCCCTCCCTCACCTGGGTCCCCGTCACCGCAACCCCTCCAGCTATGTGCCACAAAAGTATACGAGTGGGGAAGCAATTACCTTATACTTCCTCTGCTCGCTGTGACTTATACGGTAATTGCTTCTCCGCTGACTCATATAGTTTTGCAGCACATAGCTGGAGGGGAAGCGGGGCAGGGGGAACCCAGCTGAGGGAGGGGAGCGACCCCCCTTCTTGCCGCTGTGAATGAAAGAAGGACACTTTCTGCACAGTCATCAGTATTAGAGCTCAAGTTAAGATCAAGGTTATGTTCTAAACATGCATTTGATTCAGAGTTGTTATTTTAACAATTTCCCTTGTGATAAGTGGGAACTTGTATTATTACATTCCATAATTTCATGTGAATGAAGAGAACTTATTTTAACTCTACCAACTGTATTTACCAGTACAGGTCAAAATACAGATCTGAATGTATCATGAAGCCCTGCGCCTGGAACAAGTGCAACTGCAAACCAGTGGTCAAACCTATGCAAAGTAGCTAATCCCAAAAAAATAATGGAAATGACTGTAAGGGCCCTTTTACACTTAATCAGTTGCTTTCAGTTAAAACGGAAAGAAAACTGATTTTCAAAGTAACGCCCATGTTTTCCTGTGGCACCTTTCACACTTAACGCGTTTTAACTGAAATCTTTGTCACAATGCACTGCTATGGAAAAAAATGCATAAAACGCAAAAAAAAAAAAACGTGTACTAACGCACACTAACGCACAACAAATGATTTAGTGTAAAAGGGGCCTTAGTTCATGAGAGCATACCCAACTTGTTCATCTTTGCCACTTCCTGTAATGCATCATTCTCAATGTGCCTGCATAACTTATGCTGTTGGTTTTTCTATTGTGCATCGTCTCATTAAGCTGTAACTAGATAGATAACTGCATCACTTTCCCAGTTCAGAAATGTTAGCTAAGTAAAATCACAAATAATGACTCATAGGTAGGGTTGCCACCTCATCCCTTTAAATATGGCACATATGAGTTATACAGGTTCTAGGGCTACTCACACATAATCAGCACCTAAACTGCATCTAACTAGCCACAAGGAATGGATAATTCATATGTGCCGGTATTTAAAAGGATGAGGTAGCAACCCTACTCATAGGGTTCACAAGGTCTGATTTCCTTAACTTTCGGAACAGTCTGATTTACAAGGATGTCTGAGCTGGAGAATATTAGAGAACATATAGAGAACCTGTAAATCTGCATTTGATTAAAAAAAAGGTTTGTTACTAGAGGGTAGAAATTCACAACCCCTAAGTTGTGAAGTTTACTGAAACTTTATCAGAGATATATTATTAATAACTCCAGGCTGTTTTGAAATTTCAAAAAGTAAATACGTTTTTGCTGACAGTGTGTGTACATTTCATCAATCAGGCCTAGTGCACAACAAAAATCACTAGGCTTAATCGCAAACACTTAGTGATTTTTGTAGCAATTTTTGTAGCAAGTCTGGGCATGTGTGCCTAGTGATTTCCTATTTATGCCTAGAGATTTTGGAGCGAAAAAAAATCATAATTTTACTGTGAAAATTTGCAAAAAAAACCACACAAAATAATAAAATTTATTTTCGATGGCATTTTTGCTCGAAAAATGGAATTTATTATTATTTTAGTGAATGTTTGTGAGAGATTGCGGAGCAGCCGCCAGAGCGCACGTGGCGGCGGACTCCACATCTCGGACAGGGGCCTCCGCACTCCTGCCGGCGAGTGGTGTAGGGCAGGCGGCGGAGTCTGTGAGCTCGGCAGACTCCGCCGCACACTTGCTGCCTAGGGGGGTCACCCGCTCTCTCGCCGGCTCGGAGGCTGCAGATTACACGCGCACGCGCAAGGAGACAGGAACTTTATTGTTCCAGAAGAAGAGTCAGCTGACCAGGCCGGTCAGCTGACTCCAGCAGTACTGTGGATTGGCTGGGGCTCTGGGGCGGTGCTGAGTAGCTCTCTGGCTACAAATAGAACTTGCTGGTCAGTAGCAAGTTGTCTGCTGTCGTGAATACTTAGGTGTAAATGCTCAGACCTTAGCTCAGCTCCTAGGTGTTGATACCAATGATGTCACACCTTAGTTAGGATTATTATTGTATATTTATCTGTGTTTTGACTCTGGCTATCCCTGACTACTCTTTTCTCTTGCCGCTCCTGTACCTCTGCCTATCTGATTCAAAGCTGCCGACCCTGCCTGTTTACCGACTCTGAATCAGCCTTTCGTTCCTGTACTGTTGCCGAACCTCTGCCTGTCTGACCTTTCTCCCTCCAGTGGAACGTCTCCCACTGGTGGGCTATCTCTGAGACTTGCCTTTCCGAGACGCCTGCCCTAGCAGACGATTACTGCCAGGGGCTGAGAATCCTCTCTCTGCCTGCTTGATGATCTCACACACGGGGTTCCCATTCAGAGGTAACCACACCTCTGAGGAATTACTGTGTGGTGGATATTTCCACATACGTGTGAATTATTATTGTTGTCTCATTGTCAATTATTGTATTTAGCGTCCAGAGGTTAGCTGCGCTTGTATTATTGGTGATTCTGCAGATCATCAATAATCGGGTGACATCTGTATTGTTGGTGATACTGCAGATCGCCAACAATCGGATTCTATCTGGTTGCTTACACCAATCTTTACAATGTTAATGCAAAAAGAATATTGGCATTTTTGCTCATCACTGCTTCTGGGTTCCTACTCTACAATGCAACCCCATCCATCACTCTCCAAGGATCAGGACATTTTGTGTGACTGGATACAGAGCTTCTTCTTGACTTGTAATGAGATGGTCTGTATTCTCTTTAATGTCTGTAAAAATACCGATCACACATATCTTTTTCTATCATGCTTTATGTAAAGTGTTCCTTTTGAGTGTAGCATAGATCCCCTTTAACTTTACACATTCCCATCATCTACTGGCTCAGTGATGCACCATTCCCCTGTTTTATTTTTATTTTTTGGGGGTTTTTTTTTGTTTTGTTTTTTCTCAAAGAAAAAGAGGACATAATAAAGAATAGTGGGCTTGGAAATAAGAGCTGAACACTGTTCAGTAGTGATTGGGTTTGATTTGCTGAATAAAGTGCTATTTTCAGTTTCAATTTGAATCAATGGGTAAAGTCTTGTGCACCTGCTGAGCCTGTCACTCTTTGTAACCTTTTCTCTGCCAACTCTAATATAGCTAGTCTTTTGTTACTTTCAATATGTATTTCTCTGTAATCTTCACAGGGGAGAGCATTAATTTCCACTAGTTGCAAAACATATAATAAAGGACAGTTTCACTGTAAAGTTCAGCTACTACCATCAACCTGCAATCAACTACTCCCTGTAGTGGTGGCACCATTTAATAATCTGGCTCAGCACTACATCATGCAAACTAATTAAAAAAGTAGTAGTAATAACAACAACAACAATTAAATAATAATAATAATAATAATAATAATAATAATAATAATAATAATAATAATAATAATATTATTATTATTATTATTATTATTATTATTATTATTATTATTATTATTATTATTATTATTAATGATATATTATTATTAGCAGTAGTGGTAGCATTAGTTAGTACTAGTAGTAGTAGGAGAAAAAGAAGCATTAGTAGTATCAGGCTAGATTCACAGTGGGATATTGTGTTTTGATGTAACGTTAAAGTCGCAACGCAAACTTACAACACAACGCACCAAAAAAAGTTGCAACACAGCGTTACCATTGCATACAGCAGATACAGTAGAGCATACAGACAATAAAAAGCATGCTTCTAAGGCCTCAATTCACTAAGCTTTATCAAACACTTTATCAAACGTTTGATAATTTACCTTATGGGTAAAATCTAATTTTGAATTCACTACTGTTATAGATTTATTGAACGTTTTATCAATAAAACGTTCAATAAATCTATAACCCCTTAGTGAATACAAAATTAGATTTTACCCATGAGGTAAATTATCAAACGTTTGATAAAGTGTTTGATAAAGCTTAGTGAATTGAGGCCTAAGTCAGTACTGAGCATGTGCAAACAGACTAACGCAGCTAATGTCCTGTATAACGCACTGCATGCAGTACTTTCTCTTAACGTGTGGCGTTATACAACAATGCAATATGTGCACTGTGAACGGCGCATTGATTAATTATTACAGTGCGTTACTCTGTGTTAAGGTTGTTTTTAACATGCGACTTTAACGTCCCACTGTGAACTTAGCCTGAGTAGTATAAGTAGTAGTACAACTAGCATTTATCTGAGTTCTACAAGCCAATGAATTGTATCCATGTCGGCAGGGTATAGTGATGACATAACATTTTATTTAGCAATAGAAAGAAGGGTACGTTCGCTCATTAATAAACACTTTCTTACGTTTATTTAAATGTTCATTAAAGTTGTGCTTATATATAGTATGTGACCAGTATAGTTCCTGGATTGATTACCAGGTTGTGTGACCTCCATAGCCAACTCACTATCTTTTTATATATTTAGCTATATTGTGTAGACAGCAGCCAAGTGATGCAAATCATAGTAAACCATAGTTATGAATGTATAAAAATTATTTACTTCTCTGGCCTTTTGCACAGTACCAAGTATGTGCAGTAGGGAAGATTCTCTCATATTAATATAACACTATATTCCCGTATTAAGCTGGCAGATAAGAAAGCATAATTTTGCATTTAAATTTAATTTATTTCACATTGTGCGGTCCTGGGACTTGTCTGTATTTATGTGCACTGTATATGGGGATAGAACATCAATACTATAAGAGCTTTTACCCAATACATTTGTACTAAATTTGCAATACAACTGTTGGTTATATTTTTTTGAAATTCATAGTTATGATATAGATTAAACTATGATGTGGTTTATTTGGAAGCACCATGTGTACATAACCCTTGCGCCTTGTACTGGATCTGAGCTTTTTTTAAATGTATACAGTATTTAACACATTAAGAAAAACAGTTTATACATTTGTATTGATAATCTAGCTCAGACACCTAATTTTGTCAATTGACACATATAAATCCATTTTACTACACTGTTTATTTACTCACTGCACAGTGCAGGTTCTTGTAGGTAATGTTGTTATTCTCAGAACTGTTTATTTTACCCTGCTGTGTCATTTTCTGTTTTTACATTCTTTCAGCCTGTTCTCCAATTCAGTGGTTCTTCTGTATGTTACAGCACATTTTATTTCCACTCTAGTGCTTACTGCTATTCTTCTCTTGAGTTGTGGCTCATTTCTAAGCCAGCGTTCTGCTTTCAGCATTGGTGACTTTCCATGCTCTCTTTCATTCGGTTGCTTAGAAATAGGCCAGTGTCTGACAGCAGTCTGAGATCCCTGGTGGTGACATCAGGCTATACAGTATGTAATCATTTATATTCACAGTGAATAGGTGTTTTGCTTCTTCACCGGTTGCTGTATTGCATACATACAGATCTACAAAACTTTACTTTGTGTTTGCAAATTTTATTGAATGCACTTTTTTATAAAAAAAAGTTTTTAATTAATTGTATTAATTTATTAATTACATAGAAAATGTATGAAGTCTGGCTCATAGCCTCCTTAAAGCGGAATATAACCCTGCATTTCAACTTTGCTCTAAAACATTATTTACGGTATATTATATGCAACCAGCATTTTTTTTTACTAGACCAGCATTGGAAGGGTTACACACAGCTTCAAAGTTCCTTTAGATTTCTGCAGACGCATCCGAAGCTGACATAGCTACATTTTGTTTACATAAATGTATCTAAGTGTTGAATGTGACTCATCTCTCTGACTGAGGAGCTGGAGGACAGCCAAAGAGTGTGTAACATTTATAACTTGTTACATTCTATTTAGTTAAAATGTATCTATCTGAACTTCTGCATATCTCTCCACGGAACTTTAAACCTCTGTGTTTAACCCTTCCAATGCTGGTCTAGTAAAAAAAAAATGCTGGTTGTATATAATATGCTGTAAATAATGTTTTAGAGCAAAGTTGAAATGCAGGGTTATATTCCGCTTTAAGCTAGATTTCAGCAATAGCTTTATTGTGTGCCTGAAAAGGAAATATATTTTGTACATTTAATGCGTCCTGGGAGCTAGTTATAAGCTCCCTTAAACAGAGCAAAATAAGCATTACTAAGTAGTACTGCTTAGCCAGAAATCCACAGTAATAATTTAGAATTGAATTAACTGTATGGAAGAAGTTTGGGTGTACCCCTTGGGGAAGGTGGATGGTTAGCCAAATATTAGCTAGGGGGAGATGCAAGAACCAGCATTTGATATCTGGGCCTGGGGCACCGCTGAACTTACTTCCTGCAGTTAGTATGGATCTAGATACTTTCCCAGGCTGTTTTCAGGACTTTTCCACAGCTGATGAGGGTTGTACCTGGGCCGATATTAGAACTTTGGAAAGTTTGGGCAAGTCATCTTTAAGGAGCATGATAAGATTGCATTGCTAATGGTATCTAGTGTGACAGCGTTGTCATCAAACTAACAATTACCCTAATTGAAAATGTGTTTTAGATACATATATATTACAGCACCCTTAAGCAGTCAGTATGGAAGACTTAAAGTATGGATGCATCCCTTAGATGATATAGGCCTTTATGAGGTTCTGCAGCTTTAGGTAGAGGGTGGGGTAGCAGCGAGAGACGGAGTGCTGTCATTAGGAAATTTATTGGACCATATAGTACCATGTACTGTTTTCAGGCAGGGACACTTTGCATATTCACCTGGGTAGCTGTGTTGTCCGATCGGCTGACATGGTATTTATAGATGTATCACTACGTTGCACTATATTGGTTGTGGAGGTGCACGTCCAGGGATTTATCGACAACAGTGAGAGTTATTTGACCCATGGGTTGTATATATATATATATATATATATATATATATATATATATATATAAAATATATATATAAAATATATACATATTTATATATACAAGTTGACCTAAGCCCATTTAAAAACGGGTTCTAGGTCTTGGTCCTGCCTCTAGTCAGTGCGCAATGCGCACGCACCTGTCCACAATGCTTGACTGCAGTACAGAGTGTCATTTTGGGCTTGCATAGTCACTGTGAAGCACTACTTGGTTTCTCTGTCCAAATTTAAACCTGACAGGGTTGTGGACATTCTACGAATTAGTCATAGACTGCACACAGGGTTTAAATTTGGACAGAGAAACCAAGTAGTACTTTACTGTGGCTATGCAAGCCCGTATTGACACTCTATACTGCAGTCAAGCATTTTCTTCTTCCTTTAACCGCTTACTGACCGCATCACGCCAATGGGCGTGGCCACGGCGGCAGCCTCAGGACCATCTAACGCCGATTGGCATAAAGTCCTGGGGCAGCAGTTTGCAGAAGATTGCGCGCAGGCTGCGCGCGCATCTTCCGCTTGGTGGGTGGAGCCGAGCTCCGCCTTCAGTCTCTGAGCGGCTATCGCCACTCGGAAGACTGTTACACGGCAAAACCGCCGTGTATTTACATGTACAGCGCTGCAATCAGCACTGTACATGTAAATACTGGGGGACAAGAGAGCAATCAGCTCTCATAGGCAGAAGCCTATGACAGCCGATCGCCGTGATTGGCCGGCTGCAGGGAGGGAGGGGATTTTGAAGAAAGGGGGAAAAATAGTAATAAATATTACAAAAAAAGACACACATAAATATTTATTTAAAAAAAAATAAACACGGGAGGTGATCAGACCCCACCACTGTTGGTGGGGAGAAAAGGGGGGGGGGGGATCACTTGTGTGCAGAGTTGTATGGCCCTGCAGCTTGGCCTTAAAGCTGCAGTGGACAATTTTGCAGAAATTAGCCTGGTCACTAGGGGGGTTTAACACCATGGTCCTCAAGAGGTTAAAGTGTATTCCCATGTTTGTTAACCTATTAACAGCAACAAATGCATAATTTCACTTTAAGATAATGGACTGCTTTTGTCTTCAGCCAGCAGAACTCTCTGTGCTTTAAATTCTTGGCTTGCTTTGATCTCACTCTATAAGCAGAAGACATAGAAACTGGAAGCAGATATCCTCTTGTATTTTCTCACACTGCCCCCTAGTGACAAGTGGCCATAAATACCCATTACAGCAGTACTAATTAGAAGCTAGGAAATCTCCTCTTTTGGTTTATAGTTATAAATTAGTAGCTAATAAAGGCATGCGTACTATGATGCAAACCTGGGCCCAAAACGACAGGAGCACAGCAATGAAGTGCATCTTATAGGCTGGGCAATAAACTGAGAAGATGATGTTCATAAAGAGAATAAAAAAAAAAAAAAAAGGAGCTAGGAAATCTAACAAAGAAGAAGTTATAAAAAAAATGTGCTAAAATAAATTTACCCAGAGCACTTGCAAGCCTTTAAATATATTGGCTGCTAAATAGTTAAAAGTAGCTAAATAAATAAACAAAATAAACACAAACGATAAAAGTTTCTGCCTTGTGTTACCCATGGGAATTATTTAAGAAGAAAAGAAAATGTAAAGAAGATAACTTTAACAGGCTAAGTAAAATGTCCTTATGAAAGCTTTTAGAACACTAGCCCGCCCCATTCTTAAGCCTAGTACACAGATATATGACTTTCTGCAAAGGCAGTCAGAAAACACTTCTGCTGAGAATCTACCATGTGTGCCATGGTACTGATGCGGGAGATTCAGTCTGCTTAAAGGGGCACTATGGCGAAAAATTATAAAATTTAAAATATGTACAAACCTATACAAATAAGAAGTACATTTTTTCCAGAGTAAAATGAGCCATCAATTAATTTTCTCCTATGTTGCTGTCACTTACAAGTAGTAGAAATCTGACAGAAGTGACAGGTTTTGGACTAGTTCATCTCTTCATGGGGGTTTCTCAGGGATTTATTTATTTTCAAAAGCACTTAATGAATGGCAGTTGCTCTGTCCAACTGCCAAAAAACTGTGTAGCGAGCTGGGAAGCTAGCCAGCATCATTGTTTAAATACTTTTCAAGGAATATCTTTATAAAGAATAAAAGCCTAGCTGAGAATCCCTTATGAAGAGATGGGCTAGTCCACTAGTCCCTTTAATCATTTCAACTGACTACGGGCATTCTTCTCCTCCCTGCCCCTCCTGCTCCATCGTGAGCTATCTTGCCCTCCTGCATAGAAAAATAATGTGTTACTAGCCATTGAGATATTGACATGTCTGTACACCGGAAATCCACCTGTCACCCTTGGGATTGAGTACACTGCTGTCTGTTATAGATTTTTGGAAAATAAAATTATGGGATAGCTCACCAACCATCTCTTCAGTTATGAATGAACTGTGAGAAAACGCGTAAAAGCCGCCGCATGTGCCAAGAGCAAGGCAGCTGACTCCGCGTTCAACGCGGCGGTTTGCATGCAGCAGCGTGCGCTTGGTGTGGCTGGGTCTGTTAGTGCACATAGGCAGATGGAGAGCTACGCGCGCGCGAGCCTGAACTCAGGACCTTTATACCAGCAGGGGAAGTGTCAGCTGATCAGGAAGATCAGCTGATTCCTTCTGGACTCATGATTTGCTGAATGGCTCGGGCGGGGCGGCAGAGTCCAGCAACTATATATTCTGCTGCTTGTCAGTTGCTGGTTGTCTGCCATTGCTACACTTACGTGAAGGCACTCAGACCTTAGTCAGATCCTTACAGTGTGTTTGAACTAGGTGGACCTGGGAATTCACACTTAGCCAGATTCTGTTGATAGCTTAAAGTACTAATTGAATTGTATTATTTGTTAGACCAGTTCCAGGGTGTTGAGATCAAGGCCCTCACACCCCAGACTAGGAATACTGTGTGTCTTCAGTGTATTCTCTAGCATAGTTCCAGGGTGTTGAGATCAAGGCCCTCACATCCAAGACTAGGGAACTGTATTATCATTTATGTTATACTCCAGACTAGTTCCAGGGTGTTGATGATCACGAACTCACACCCAAGACTAGGCAACTGTATTATCATTTATGTTATACTCCAGACTAGTTCCAGGGTGTTGATGATTACGGAACTCACACCCAAGACTAGGGAATTGTATTATCATTTATGTTATGCTCCAGACTAGTTCCCGGGTGTTGTGACTACGGACCTCACACCCCAGACTAGGATTGTGCTATTACTGTGTTACGTTAGCCGAGCTCAGGGCAAAACCTTACATGTTAGCAGCAGGGCTTCCTGCAACCCAGCCTTGGTCCCTCGCTCAGGGGTCCACAGGCTACAGGAATATCACCCACAGTCAGGGGTGAATTCCTCAGGAGTCTTAGGCCGCCAGCTCCTCTGGTGGTCTTCACTCAGAGTTGTTACTGTTGCACCAAACACTTACACTCTCTCAGGTGTCTAGAGGTTAGACATATCTGATTATTGACGATTGCGCAGATCCTCAATAATCGGGTATATCTGTATTCTTGGGGATACTGCGGATCGCCAAGGATCAGATTCTCTCTCTGATTGCTGACACCAATCGTTACATGAACTAAACAAAATGACTGACATTTAGGACTACTTTAGCTTATACCAAATAAAAAAGAACAGTTTTAATGGCTATTTTTTGGTAGTTAAATTCCGGCAGTTCAGCAGACTGAAATCAATGTAGTAAAGCAAATTGTGTTAAATGAGGTGCCATGAAGACAGATATGTCATTTTACATATCAGTATGTTAAAAGTTTTGGGTAGTTTGTACTTTTTTTCTTGTTATCAATCATTCAGTATTCAACAACTTTCATATCTTGCATGCTGAGCCTAGTTCACAGATGTGCTGCTCCACTGGGCTGGCCATGCCATTCTCATTAATTTTAGAGTGGTGACGGTTCATTCCTGTGCACACTTCTGTTTTGTGTCTCCTCTATTGATCTCGCTGGTGGAGAATTTTGTACAAAATATCATATTTTCTTGTAAATGCCTTGTGACACACGCACACGCACACGCACACACACACGCACACGCACACGCACACACACACACACACACACACACGTGTAAGGGAAGCAACACATGCTTTATCACACAGAAACAAATCAGAGGGTAAATATGCAGGTATTTAATATGATACTCTGCAGAGCTGTAGTGTAGCAGTAGTGGCCAAAAAGAGTTAAACTCTTTCAGCAGCACAGAGGGTGGGGTCAGAGCTTTGTCCACAGTGAAAGACTAGCTGTTTTCCCATCTCAGCAATTTTTTTAAATCAATCAATTTAATCAATCAATCAATCAATCAATCAATCAATCCTAAAACAGCTTAGTATTTTCAGAGAATTGGTAACTGTTATGTTTTTACTGTGAATCTGACTTTTACAGGGAAACTAGAACTTTACCTTATTAGTACTTGGATCTTATTATGGCCTAAACTTTATTAGATTACAAAGTACTAATGCCTTTGATGAATGTACCTAATGCATAGATTAATAAAAAAAATGATTTAAAAAATCAGCGCAGATCTCAAGAATTAATATTGTATAGCACCCAGTCTCTAAAACTTCACCATAGTGTTAATCAAGCTTAATATATGCCTGTGGCCACCATCACTAAAAATAAGAGAGGCTTACTAGCTGCAAGAAAACCCACATTATAAGGTTTTATATTTTGCATTTGTTGGTAGAAGAAATGAACCACAATCTGCCAAGGGTCTACACGCCCACCAGTCCCTCGATCTGATCAAGTATGGTACGAACGGTATTATCTATAGTAGCGTGAAAAAAGCAAGCAAACGACAACGCTAAGTGTAAAACCCTTTATTTCAAAAAAAGTAAAAACATAAACACCATAAAAAGATAAAATACTTACATACGTGGCCAAAGACATGGGAACCCTGCTATAAGTTTGCACATGTGGGATTATGAAGGGAGACAGGCAGCCTTTTACTGTCCTATTGGCTGTTGTGTGTTGACCAGCACACACGTGCAAACATATATCGGGGTTCCCATGTCTTGGGCCCCACATGTAAGTCTTTTATCTCTTTATGGTGTTTATGTTTTTGCTTTTGTAAAATAAATGGTTTACACTTAGAATTACCGTTTGCTTGCTTTTTCCATGCTAATACCCTAAATACCATACTCGATTGGATCGAGGGACTGTTGAGTGTGTGGACCCTGGGCAGACTGTGGTTTGTTTCTTCTACCAATGAATGAAAAAAAAATACAACCTTAGAATATGAGTTGTTTGGAGCTAGTAAGCCTCTCTTATTTTGTGGTGATGGTGGTCACAAGAATATATAAAGCTTCAACACCTCTGTAGTGAAGTTTTGGGTGCTATATCATATTGCCTGCCTCTTGAGATCTGTGCTGATTTTTTTAATTGAGTATTTGTAGACTTTGGACATTGTCTTTTCTCAGCAGTGGTCAACTATTTAACCCTTTTGGCGCTGATAGTCTCTTTTTTATTACAGATTATTACTGCCTTTGACTGAGCAACTGTCCTAATTACATTCACTGTCATAACATTCCTCCCCTCTATCTGTGTGTAATGATCTGCTCAGCTGTCTGCACGGGCAGACAGCTGTTTGTCCATTCTTTAGGTCTGAGTGTTGCAGGTCTCTGGAAAAGAGACCTGTCTTCGCTTTGCAAGTTTCAGAGTTACTCTGCTGGTGAGGAATTTGCATATACTTGTCATTCAAATTGCCTAGCTGCCTCCTTTGATGGCTTGCAGTATAAATACCTTTTGCTCCCAGAATCCCTGGCTGGTCATGATGGTTTGTTCCTGCAAACTCTCCTGGAGTATCAGCCTTGCTATCGTTTGCTAAGATTATCTTAGAGTAATTCCTTGGGACTGCACTAGGCATCCCTGCTAGTGCAGTCAGGTTGTATTATCTGTATTGCCTTGTTCTGTCTCTCTGTCTCGATTGTCTTGTCGCCAGCGGCGGTCGACAGGAAATCGTTCTGTCTGTCTGGGAGTGTAGGCCAGAGCTGTGGTTGCTACTGGCTGCTCCATGTGTCTGGATTGCATTCACCCTAGTGGTAGTGGCAGTGCTTCCTTCTGTATTCTGCCTTAGGGGTGCTAACCAGAGCAGCGGTTGCTACTGGTAGCCCCCTCTGTCTGTTACGAACGCTTGCTGTAGGCTCGGTGAGGTAACCGTTTGGCATGTTTGTGTTTCATTGGTTAGTTAGGGTGGCACTCTTATCACTGGGCGCCTAACGCGCGGTGCTCGTGTCTTAAACACGTTCTCTGTTGCGAATGAGTACGGTGTTCGCGTTTAGCTAGCGTTTGTTATTTTCCTTGATGTTCTGATTGCCTTTCTTGCTACTCTCGTGCTCTGTTCTGCTCAGTCTTGTGTCACTGTTGGCAATCGCCAGTCTTGCAATTGCGTTCATACTTTGTTTCTGCTGATGTGTGTTCACAATCACTGGGTGGCGACTAGATTGGTGGACACACATTCATTCTGTCTCTATGCTCTCTCTCTTTTAGGGCTATCCAGCCCTGCATTGCTTCAACTCGTACAATTCTCATCTGGCATCTGTGGCTGTGCAGAAGCTGTGTTCATCTGCACTCCACAGCTCCATCTGCCGGTGGGAATCTCCCTCTACAGGTGCATAGCACCATAGCTGGGTTCTCTCAAATTACAGGCTTGTGGAGGATTTCCGTAGTGTCAGCGCGCACACGGAAATAGTTCCGCAATCGTTACACTGTGATTCTGCTGCTTCTACTGATCATAAACTCTAGCCAGGTTGTCTAATCAGTTTGGGCTTGCCCAGCTCTCAGGGATGACAAGCAATGCTACATCCACATTGTTGCAGTGCAAGTTGCAACCCCAGGCAAAACACATTGCAATAATCAGTCCTATTGCATTGACTGAACCCATACCACTATAAGTGCTGCACGTCATGAGAACACATTGTGGCAGACATTTTTGTTCACAAGCACAGGAGCAATCACCCCGTATTTACAAATGACTCAAGTTACAATATTTCATACATACAAAGTTGTCTCCATGCAAAAAGTACAGTATAATGCTTTTGTTATTACATATTTTGCTGCTACATGTTACAGTATTATATAAACTGTAAGTGGAAAACAAGTTAAAAGCACATTGAAAACAAGTAACAGAATTATTTCTACTATACGTCCAAATTCAGAGTTGTCTGACACAGTTGGATAGCACATGACTGAACTTACAAACGCATTTAATTTGCAAACCTTCTCCAGAAATAGAACCTGTTTGTAAGTAGAGGACTGCCTGTATGAACCTCCTCCTAGTGTTTCTTATTCTGTTGTAATTTGTCATATGAACATATATAGTGTAATGGTTAAAAGAACACCATCTATTAACATGTTTTTTTCAATTGAGATAGGAATCGGTCGGGAAGTGCTGCTAAGTACTGGTGTAT
Source organism: Hyperolius riggenbachi (assembly GCF_040937935.1). Taxonomy (NCBI): domain Eukaryota; kingdom Metazoa; phylum Chordata; class Amphibia; order Anura; family Hyperoliidae; genus Hyperolius; species Hyperolius riggenbachi. Next base: position 176,880,587 of record NC_090647.1, on the reverse strand, counting down.
AAATTTGAAAACTTTTCTCTTTGTTTACTGTTATCTAATTCCTTTCACACTTTTGTGATGGCAAATCTAACGGCAGAGGGGAGGGGAAATTCCCTCACACTTCATCTGTTAACCCTGTTTTTGTGAGAGAAACTGTCTCTGACTGAGCTCTCTGCAGAGAGCAGAGGAAATATATCATATGTGCCACATAAACATTTTTAATTGTGTTTGTGAAACCTAACAGGCTATTTATATAACTCTGCTTCAATATTACACTGTTGTTAGCATGTCACACCTTTGTAAATGAGACATTCCAAACGTAGCTAAAATCTATGCACAATGAATTAAAGCTTTTGCCTCTGATATTTAACATGGCAAGTAAGAAAATGTTTACATAGGTACTTAGACATTATTTGTACATTGTCATTTTAGAACACTTGGTTTGATAATGTTCCTTTAGAGGCTCTGCCTTTGACATACAAGACCTGAGTTTGAATCTCAGCTCTTCCTGTTCAAATAAGCAAGCACCTACACAGTAAGGCTAGGCTCCCTAGCACTGCTATTGCCTATAGAGCATGCCCTAGTGGCTCAAGTGCTTTGAATCTGCCAGGAGAAAAGTGCAATATACATGTTATTTATCTTGTCTTGTGAGTATTGGTAATGTCTCAAACTTCACATCAACTATATACTGTATATATTTACTGGTATACTTGTGTAGCTGGATGTCCTGATTGTACAGCACGGTGGCGTAGTGGTTAGCGCTCTTGCCTTGCAGCGCTGGGACCCCGGTTCAAATCCCAGCCAGGGCACTATCTGCAAGGAGTTTGTATGTTCTCCCCGTGTCTGCGTTGGTTTCCTCTGGGCACTCCGGTTTCCTCCCACATCCCAAAAACATACAGATAAGTTAATTGGCTCCCCCCCCCCCCCCCCCCCCCAAAAAAAAAAAAATTGGCCCTAGACTACAGTACATATACTACACAATATAGACATATGACTATGATAGGGACTAGATTGTGAGCTTCTTCGAGGGACAGTTAGTGACAAGACTATATATACTCTGTACAGCGCTGCAGAAGATTTCGGCGCTATATAAATACTAAAATAATAATAATAAATGTACAGAGTTTTGAGCGTCTTGTGTATCTATGCTCCCCACTATTTGTTTTCTATTTTGTACATTGCTACAGAAGAAGTTGGCTAAATATGAATAAAAAATGATAATGATAAAATCCCATTAATATATGAACGGGTTGTAATATAGTGCTTTGCAGTATGACACTACAGTAACCACCTGTGTTGAAAGTGCAGGTGAACACTAATGAGTCTGAGAAAGTAAATAGTGTGGCTTACCCACATGCTGGTTTTATCAAATCAAATGACAAATCAGGGGTTCAGGTCTTTTCTCTATGAACGTTCTTGCTAAATGACAATTAAGCCAGATTTTACAATGGCTGAAAAGAATTTCTTACTCCTTTAAACTCTTTTTAAACTTTAACTCAGCTGGTTGTAAAAATGTGTTTTTGTAGCATAAAAGATCATTAAAATTTGAGGAAGAACATAAAGAACCCTGGCACAGTGTCTTAGTTTTTATTTTTAACTCTGCAGAATGTGCTGTCATTATTTTGTCAAATACCTTTGTTGTAAAACTGTCCCTGGGTAAGTCAATGTTCCTGTAGTTACCTGGCAATTATTCCTGGCTGGATGTTTGTCTGACATTGAATCCTGATTATGAATCACAGCATAGGAAATCAAATGGTATAGAGCGAGAGATAAAAATGATGAATAACACTAAAATGACCCCATGTAAAGCTAAGCAATTCAAAGCGATTTCTTTCAAATACTGCTTTGGTTAGCAAATGTAAACATTATTTGCACATCTTGGCTTTAGTGTTTGTAAAGTATACCATTAAAATGCATAAATAGTCGAGTTATTTCCACCCAGAATAAATGTTTTATGGAAAAAGTTAGTTGTGTGTTTTGTGAAGAGGTGTTTTATAACTTATGTCACTGTGAATCAGGACAGGAAGACTGATGTCTCAGGCAGTGGCCTCTACAGCTGGCATCTGACATTGGTTCCTGGCCCGTTAAGTGTCTTCCTCTGCTCCTGTATTCAAGTGGCACAAAATCAGCTACAGTGTAAAAAGCTGGCAAGGATTCAAATCCCATTTCAATGAAATGCAAAACTGGATTTCTTAATGTTCTGTACAGTATACTGTAGTTGCTGCAAATATTGTATTTACAAGGCCACATATTATTCTTTTAACCTCTTCTAGACCTTGATGATTGAAATCTACGCCCTGTTTATGTACAGCTATTCCTGCCAGGGCATATATTTCAATCATGCAGATCACAAAGAAATTGAGTGAACACCAATAATATGCCTGGTATGTCAATATTGCAAGCCACAATGCTTTCCAATGCACAAAATTCCCTTGCGGTGTAACATCCGAATATAAATACCAAGTCAATGAGTATATTCAAGGAGTAAAATAATCCAGGAACAATGCACTTGGTATCAAAAGCAACAAATGGTAAAGCAGGCAAAGAGTCGGCAACAAGGATCAGATAAGCAAAGGTACAAGGTGTGAGACTAGAAGCAGAGAAGATAAACAGGCAAGGGTCAAACACAGAGTAATCACAAGGTAATAATGCACAGAATAGTAAAACTAAACTAATGTACAAAATCACTGGGGTCTTGCCAGTTTAGATGTACCATGGATCTGACTACGGGTCTGAGGCTTAACAGAGAACTGTTAGCTACAACAGACACCAGAGCACTGACAGCACAAGGAATATATAGGCAGCTCTGGGTCTGTAGCCCTGCCTCCTGAACAGGTAATCAATCAGGAGTAAACTAGGGCGGAGATGTGCCAGCTGATTGCTGATCAGCTGACACGCTTCCTAAGTCTATAAGGTTTCTCACTTGCTGCGCGCGTGTGTTTGAAAATACCAGCATTACTAGCCTCCTTGAGAGGGCCTCGTGCAGAGGAAACCCGATCATGCCTGGGGGCTGCGGAAGCAACAGACTCGCACCGCTGAATGAGAGCGGCGCTCGTGCTACTGGAGGCAGCAGAGGTGAGACTGCGATTCATGACAGCTGATTTTGTAGGTAGGTTAACCCTCTTTGCTAATGCTGCAGACAACTAATGGACTTGGTTCGATTAACTTTTGTCCAGAATTTTCTCATAGAAGATGTTGTTGCACCATAAAAATATTGTTTTTAGCCAGTTGCAAGCAAATCTACTAAATACAGGCTGTCCAAAATTCACTGAACTTTCATATTACTTGTATTAACTTGTTTTAAGTAGAGATGGCCTGAACGGTTTGCCGGCGAACTGTTCCCAGTGAACTTCTGTCGTTCGTGATCGCGGCGAACCAGGAACTTTTCCGGAAGTTCGGTTCGCCCCAACAGTGTATCATGAGGGTCAACTTTGAACCCTCTACATCACAGTCAGCAGGCACATTGTAGCCAATTAGGCTACACTCCCTCCTGGAGCCCCAACCCCCCTTATAAAAGGCAGGCAGCGTCAGGCAGAGGACTCACTCGTGTGCCTGCAGTAATTAGTGAAGGGATAGCTGCTGCAGACTCTAATAGGGAAAGCTTAGTTAGGCTCTTGTAGGCTTGTTAGCTTGCTCCTGGCTGATTGTTATTGCTAAAAAAGCACCCCTCAACAGCTCTTTTGAGAGCTAATCTTGTTCTTGTGATCTATTTTTTTATTTTGTGTGTGGCCCACTTGCATTATATACAGCCCTGTCAGTCAGTGTCACTGTGCCTGTCTGTGTGTGACAGGTGCACATGTAATACCCATCACTGCATATACCTACTACCTGTTGTTCACTTCAGTGCACCCACCTACCTACGTGAGAGCACGCAGTGTGATATACCACTCCGTGCATACATGTTAACTGCACCTGTGTGACTGACTGCACATTTTATTAGTCAAGTCAGTGCATACGGACAAAACACCTGAGGGAAAGCAGCACACAAAAGCAAATCCACACACCGCAATGGAAGATATGCAATTATTTCTCAAAAAAGGCGATACCCAAACTGTATCATGATGTTGAAAGGCAAGTGGTGTCATCTCTGGCACACAGCGTTGGGTCAAGGGACCATCTGATCACATGATCTGCAAAGCATGGGCAGGCCTGCCCGAAGATTAAGTCAGTCCCCACACACAGCATCTCTGTCTGCATGCAGTGTGACTGCCTGCCCCAAAACTAAGTCGCTCCCCACACAGCATCTCTGCCTGCAGGCCGCTTGACTGTCTTCTACACCACCACCAACAGGGTCCAGGACTCCAGGCGGATTCCTGAATTTTTTCGGCCGCTATAATAATTTTTCTGGTGCATGTACATGCCTGCCTAATTTTTCTGTCTGCACTGCGGCTGCAACAACAAAACAAAAGGCATGTACATGTGCCAATTCCCCTTCGTGATCATTACCTTGCTGAGGTGAAGGGGCTTGCATATCACAATGAAGCAATGACCGCCGGCTATATGAGTGTCTCGGGGGGGCACACCCAAGACAATAAGGTCGTTGCTTCATTGTGGACAGACCAAACTTGATCAGCTGGACAGTCACTGTTCTGTCATTGAGCTACCTCAGCCCGGTGACCATATGGGCTTGAAAACTACCACGGCCTGCACTCTGGCCATGGTGCGCACCAGTCCAGCACGGCCGTCACTACACAAACAGCTGTTTGCAGTGCGTTACACAGTGAGTATGGTGTGTCAGTGTCAAGCAGTACTCTAATTACACTCCCTGATTGATGTATACACATGCCAGATGTTTTAAAGCACTTTAGGCCTGCAATTTAGCATTCAATGTGATTTCAGCCCTTAAAACGCTGCTTCGCGTTCAATCCAGATTTTTCACCGGGACTTTTGGCATCTATCCCACTCCGCCATGCCCCCCTCCAGGTGTTAGACCCCTTGAAACATCTTTTCCATCACTTTTTTGGCCAGCATACATTTTTCTAATTTTCCAAGTTCTCCTCCCCATTGAAGTCTATTGCGGTTCGCGAAAGTTCGCGCGAACCGAACTTTTGCGGGAGGTTCACGAACCGAAAATTGGAGGTTCGGGCCATCTCTAGTTTTAAGTACTTTTATAATTGCTAGGTACTAAAAATGATTTTGTAGATAAAATAAGAAAACATCTGTAAGAAAACTCAAGAGAAAAATAAATGAACAGGCAAAGCTTGGGGTCCGTAATTAATTAACTGCTGTCGATAATTCACACCCATTGACTGTTCTACACAGCGGTGCTCACAGAGGCCCAGTGCACACCAAAAACCTCTAGCAGATCTGCAAAACACTAGAGGTTTTTGAAGCAGATTTCAGAGCGATTCTAGGCATGTTTAGAGAGGTTTTCTAAACATTCCTAGAGTTTTTCGAGTGTTTTTGCGTAGCAGATTTCAAATATTGTTACAGTAAAGCTGTTACTGAACAGCTTCTGTAACAAAAATGCCTGGAAAACCGCTCTGATCTAGCATTTTCAGAGCTGTTTTCCACTTTCCTATACTTTAACATTGAGGTAGAAATGCCTCAGAAATCTAAAAAATCCTGCAGCCCCTGAGTTTGCGTTTGTGGAAAAAAACGAACCGCTCTGGTGTGCACCAGCCCATTCACTTTCATTAGCCAAGCAGTTTTCCCCCTGCAAGCATTTTAAAAAACGCTCCAGAACTGCTCTGGTGTGCACCAGTCCTCAGATTGCCTGCGCATTCATGTTCTGCTAAGCAAAAGAAATAAGGAAACGTCAGGGAGAAGCCCACTTAAATGTGTAGACTTAAAGGTAGGAAACAATATGTAAATGTAAAGGGAAAGCAAGTGGTATATGGAGGCTGCTATCTTTATTTCCTTTTAAACTAACAGTTAGTTGTCTGGCAGTACTGCTAACTGCTTTGGCTGCAGCAGAGTCTGAATCACACACTTGAAACAATAATGTGATTAATTCACTCAGACTTCAGTCAGCAACATCTGATCTGCATGCTTCCCTCAGAGTCTTTGGCTAAGAGTATGAGAGGCAGAGGATCAGTAGGACAGCCAGGAAATCTGCATTTTTTAAAAAGGAAATAAATATGTCAGCCTCCGCATCCCTCTCAGTTCAGGTGTGCTTTAAGTATTTCATTATTAAATGCTTTTTCTCTGTCCATTTTCCATTTCATAGAGAATCCTTACTTTTTTACATCACACTGCCCTTAAGTGTCTTACAATCATCAGCAAGAAACTGATGATCCAGAATTGTAAAATGACTATGAGCTGTGGAGGGACTTCTGCATGGCCCAGAAATAATGCTCTTCTCTGCTGCTGGCACATGAGCTGTGTAAAAAATGCACTGACATTTTTCTGAAATGACTTTGGAATGCCGGTGATTACTACCGGTAATCATAAATGAGCACACAGGGAATTCTGGAGTGAGATTCTCCACTGTTATTCACCTTGCCTTCAATTACATAGTAGGAAACACTATGGTTACGTTGTATATCCATCAGTATTGGGCACTGGTGCATTGAGATGAATGCCCTTCTTCTTTTGAGACCATCGCTATCTTCTCACTTAAATCGGAATTCCAGACAAAAACAAATCATGCCTGTGATTTAAGGGGGGGGGGGGGGGGGGAGAAAAAAGAAAAAGCAATGACTGTATCATTGCATTCACCTAAAAACAATCTCTAAGTTAAAGGACAGCTGAAGCTAAAGGAAAATGGCCAATGAGCAAAAAATGACAATATTTTTCGCATTAATTTTCGTAAAAATAATGTTAAATTTGATTTTCAAGCAAAAATTCCATCTTTTTCAAATTTTTTCAAATTTGTTTGCACTTTCTGCAAATTTTCACCGTAAAAATATATATATTTTTTGTGTTTTGCTGTAAAAATAGTTGCAGTAAAATATTGTTTTTCTGCTTTGTAGCCCTTTTCACGATTTTTCATGATGAAATATTGATTTTTCGCATTTACAAAATACAAGCCTATTTTTTTTTAAAGAGGCTCTGTAACAAAATTTTCAGCCTTTTTTCTACTATCCTAAAAGTTCCTATATCTATTCTAAAGTGCTCTGGCTTACTGCAGACTTTTTTAGTTGCTCCTGTAATAAATCGAATTTACTCTTCTTTGTCAGGCTTGTCGGTCCAAAGAGGAAGTGGCTGTAATTGTTTACAGACAGGAGGAGGTTACACGGATAGCCCTGCTCTGAGTCTCATCTAGTCTTTCACACTCTGTAAACTGTGAAAAGCAGAGCTCACACATTCCCTGCTCTCAGTAACTCAGTATCATCTACTGCTAAAAGCTGATAATTGTGAGAAGCATAGCTCATAGACTATTGCAGAATGCAGACACGGACCTGCTATCAGTAATCACTACTAAAGATTGCAGCACTGTTTACAAGGTAAAACTTCTTCTAAACTATGAAATCAACTCTAAAGGCTGAATTTATTGTTCAATAATATAACCTTTCATGGAAACTGTAATGCACGTTAACAGGAACATGCAATATTATAATGAACTTCCTGTTTGGCAGCCATATTTTTTGTTTACAAAAACAGTTTATAAAACTGCTTTTTTTGGGCCAGAATCCTGGTGGAGAGCAGCGAAAATGTGACAGAGGGGAACAGGAGATGAAAACCTACAGGCTGGTATGTTTATTTATATGAGGTTTTAAGGTTACAGATTCTCTTTAATTTATCGAAAAAATCATTTTCGATGCAAAAACTCGCAAGCAACTCTGATTTTCATTTCCTTTTAAACAAAACCAGTTGCCTAGCTGTCCTGCTTATCTTTTACCTCTAAGGGCCTATTCACACTACAACGATCAGCGGGCGAATTAACACTAATCATCAAAGCGCTAGCACTTTTGAAAGTCCCTATGTTTAAAGCCCTATGCGCTGTTTAAAATCCCTATTGTACCCTATGGCAGTGTGACTTCACACTGGCGCCAATCGCGGGCAATTTGCGATTAGCGCCAATCACAAATGCATTTTTAGAATGATTTTGTAGTGATCGCGGTACTGTGCTTATAAAGCGCTGACCGTGATCGCTCTGAAATCGCGGAAGTGTCCAGTGATTTTTACCGTGCTAATTGTGCTAAAATCACTTGAGCAAAATGCTAGTGCTAAGCATGAATACTATGAATACTGAATACTATGTACTCCTACTGCAACCAAATAGATCAGCAGGACTGCCAGGTAACTGGTACTGTTTAAATGAAAATAAATATGGCAGCCTCCATATCCCTCTCACTTCAGTTGTCCTTTAATGATGAATTTCCCACCCCAGATCTGTTGGACTGCAAGCATGCACACATGTGTGTTTACATATACTGTACTTACGACAGTGCACACAAACAGTAAATAAGAAGAATGGTTATGGTTGAGGTTATACATACAGATAGTTCTTTGTAAAACTGGATAAAGAACTGTTTCTGCCTTGCATAGCAGCAAGCTGAAAATGAGCAGGCCAAGCTTGTGCCCAGTATTAAATTAGGAACATTCAATCTAGTTTATTTCTTATACAATACAGTCTACAACACTAACAGTTTTGGGAAATATTCCCCCATGTTTTTTACACGTTCTGCCAAAATCAAATTAAAATCATAACGCATTGGCAGACTGACTGCTATCTCCTTAGTTCACTTGCAGTTAAGCAGTGTGCTATAAATGGACTTCTGGGATAAACAGAAAATGTATTATCATAGCCTGAGTTATATATAAGGCATAGACAAAATAAGAACTGTGTTCACATGATTGTAACTGTACAGAAATAGACATGAGATACATTTCTATACCCACTAACATCCTATAACTGGCTAGTGTTCAATCTTTGTTAAACTTTTATATAAAGCCACCAGCAGCAGTTGTTTAAAGAGAACCTAAACTGAGAGGGATATGGATGTTTACCTTTTAAACAATACCAGTTGCCTGGCAGTCCTGCTGATCTATTTGCTGCAGTAGTGGCTGAATCACAGACCTGAAACAAGCATGTGACTAATCCAGTCTGACTTCAGTCTCCAGTCTGATTTCAGTCAGAGCACCTGATCTGCATACTTGTTCAGGGGCTGTGGCTGAAAGTATTAGAGACACAGTATCAGCAGGAGAATCAGGCAACTGGTATTATTTTAAAGGGAAAATGCATGTCCTTCTCAGTTTAGGTTCCCTTTAAAGGGATCCCCAGGCGAAATAGGAATAGGCTTGGGGAGCTGGGGCTTGAACTCACAGCTGGCATACCAGTCTCTTTAGTAAGAAGCACTATAGCGAGTACTGTCTGCCACATACAATGCAAAGACCAAAAACACAACAAACACTACAAGACACACTATAAAAACACACACACACACACACACACACAGACACACACACACACACACACACACACACACACACACAGACACACACGCACAGACACACACACACACACACACACACACAGACACGCACGCACGCACGCACGCACGCACGCACACACACACACACACACACACACACACATACACACACACACACCACACCACACACACACACACACACAGACACACACACACACACGCACGCACGCACGCACGCACGCACGCACGCATGCACGCACGCACGCACGCACGCACACACACACACACACACACACACACACACACACACAAACACACAAACGCACGCGCACGCACACGCACACGCACACGCACACACAGACACACACACACACACACCATAGAGCACACTGCTTGCCACATAAAGTGTAAAGTACACCACAAACACACACCAGAGCAGGATCACGCACCAGGCAACCCTGGCAGTGCCTGGGGTCTAGTGGGCACTAAGGAGCCCACCAGCCACCTTCCCTGATCTTATACCTTGCCTAGGGCCCCATTACATCTTAATCCATCTCTGACACACACACACACTACTGAGAATGTTGCCCAACATATACAGCATAGTATGAAAACACTGCTCCCAGACAGAGACAGTCTAGTGCAGCTGCAACAAGGAAGTGAGCTATCGGCATCCCTTTCCTTGTCTCTTGCACCACCAGCCTTGCCAGGCCCCAGACTGTCTACAGGCCCCATACGGAACTGTTGGTTCTATCACCCTAAAGGCGGCTCTGTATCCAAACCTCTTCCAGTATTGTGAGAGTGTGATGCAAAGGAATGGATTTAAAGGAATACTTAAGTCAAAAAAAAAAAAATGACATTTACTCACCTGGGGCATCCCTCAGCACCCCGAAGCTGGATGGTGCCCTCGCAGCCCCGCTCCGATCGTCCTGTCCCCGCCGGCGGCTACTTCCGGTTCGGCGACAGCCGCCGACAGGCTGGGGACGCGGCTGATTTTCCGCGTTCCCAGCCGCTGCTATCACTCTCTATGCTGCTATAGCGTATATATATACGCTATAGCAGCATAGAGAGTGATAGCAGCGGCTGGGAACGCGGAAAATCAGCCGCGTCCCCAGCCTGTCGGCGGCTGTCGCCGAACCGGAAGTAGCCGCCGGCGGGGACAGGACGATCGGAGCGGGGCTGCGAGGGCACCATCCAGCTTCGGGGTGCTGAGGGATGCCCCAGGTGAGTAAATGTCATTTTTTTTTTTGACTTAAGTATTCCTTTAAGTTGCCCCTTAAACAGAAAACTAAAAAATGTAGAAAAGGTATATAAATAAAAATTACTGGAGAGGTGAAAAATTACTTAAAGCAAATCTGTAAGGAGAAAAAATAGATGCCTAACTATTGGGGCAGCCTCTGGATGCTTCAGAGGTTTCCCATGTCCTCCTCAACTCCACCACATCTGACAGGGACCCTCCTCCACATTGCGGCCATGCTCCTGTCTATGTACAACCATGGTTGCACTGTGCAAGTATGTTGCACGCCTGCTCAGTAGCACATAGTCGCTCATGCACTAAGGAAAGAGCAGTGCATGAGCTGCATCATGCTACTGTGCAGGTGCAGATGATAATAGTGCATCATGCACAGTACAGCCATGCTTATACATGGAAGGGAGGACAAACTCTTTTTCAGAGGGACCCTGTGCAGGAATGGTGAGCTTAAAGAGGAACTCCAGTGAAAATAATGTAATAAAAAGTGCTTTATTTTTACAATAATTATATATAAATGATTTAGTCAATGTTTGCCCATTGTAAAATATTTTAAATCCCTGATTTATATTCTGACATTTATTACATGGTGACATTTTTACTGCTGGCAGGTTATGTAGCTGCTGCTTGCTGTTTTGGCAGTTGGAGACAGCTGTAAACAGCTATTTCCCACAATGTAACAGGGTTCACAGACAGGAAACTGCCAGAAGTACCTTAGTACTCAGAGCTTCTTGTGGGAGAGGTTTCACCACAATATCAGTCATACAGCGCCCCCTGATGGTCTGTTTGTGAAAAGGAATAGATTCAATTCTTGGTCGGAGTTTCTCTTTAAGGGTGATCCAGGAAGCCTCTGGATGTATCTATTTTTTTTGTTTTCTATCATAGGTTAACTTCAAAGTTAGATTGTTGTTAATATATATTTTGTGACTAGCCGTTCCTCTCATACCTAGGCCTACTCATACCTTGCTGTATCTTCTCCAGCCATTCTTGTGTCTCCCCCCTTCATGGATTTTTGCCCTAGGATTTGAGGGTGATAAAACCCTTGTCTGGCTGCAGGAATGTGGCATTTTAGGTCTGGCAAGGGTCCTTAAACAAAATAAAAGGTAAAAACTCATTTTTAAAGAGGCTTAAGAGTCTCTTTAAGTCCATGTAGGGCTAAAAGACATATCAGTTCTAATTGTGTCAAACTGTATATAGTGCTGTGTTTTGCAACCAGAGCTGCCACTTTTCTGTTCCAGGCTGATGTGTTAGGGAGAAACAGAGTGGGTGAGCAGCTGGCTTGCATTGTTTCTTGATCACCCTTTCACTTTATATAAATGTGCAGCATAAACAGTGACAGTCAAACTATTTTTATAGGAGACTGACACCCTTGGCTTATATCTTACTTTTTCACCCCTTCTGTTAATCCTGCTGGCTGCAGAAGGGACAAGTGAGCAAGACAGCACATCATAAATAAGCAGAATTCTCACTAGTCAGATTAGCCCTCAACATTCCCATCTCTGTCAATCATTTAGATAGGAAACGGTTTCAGTGTCACTTTCTCAACACTGCCTGCCAAGTACTACAGGACAGGAGTCCATCAACTTTAGAAGTGACAGATGATGATGATGATGATTTTTATTTATACAGTGGCCACACAGTGCTTTTACTGATACTGCCTTACACTGTCTGTTCACATAATGCACAAGGGGTTAAATGGAATTCACTTTAGCCTTACTATTTGTAAATAGGTAAGTAGTCCAAAAGCCACCTTTTTTTACAGACCATCTTCTCTAATTCCAGCAACTTAAATAGGCAAGTAAGCAGCAAGTAATTTTGCCAATCCCCCCTTCCTTCCTCCTGTAATTTTTGGGAAATCAGTGCTTCAGCCAAATCTGATACCTATAACCCCATGCTCTACTTTCCATTATTTATGTAGTCATGTTTTAATATGAGTCCCACTCCCAGTCCCTTCCAGCTATTGTATAAAATAAATGAGAACTCGATATTTAATGTTCTACTTGCCAAATAGGCATGGCCAATAAGATTAAAATCATTCTACCTTGACACAAGATTATTCAAATTGTGTATGGAAAAGTATGTAGCCTTGAAAATGGAACAATCACATTCCACCTCTTTGTTTTTGTTTTTTTGACTGGAGCATTTCCAAGATAAAACATTGCTAAACAAAATGTGCATAATCTTGTATCAAGTTAGAAAGATTTGCATCTCACTGACCATCAAGCACAAGCAGCCAGTTGTTGTTTTGTAGTGTACATCCACCATTTGCTATATAACAACAGTGTCAGTGCCCACATTAAATGGATGGTACTGATAAGTGGTGTACCACCATTATTTTTTTTATTTTTTTTGTAACACTATTTTTATTAAAGCAAAAAGTGTTGCTCATACAAATTAAGAAGTCAACAAATGAACACTGTATAAAATAGCAGCAAATACACCCGAAGAAAAGATAAATTCAAGTAATCAAGTACAATATCACAAAATACTGTATATATGGAACACTTCAGATGTACCATCATAATAAAACAACAATCATAGTAAGAAAGAATGAAAAATGTGGGTCAACCTGACCTAAATAGAATTAAATTTGAAAGGCATAGTCATAGATCTAGAAAACAGAAAGGAAGGGGCAGAAAAAAGAAGCGCTCTCTGGTGCATTAACTTTTAATATGCTCCTGTGAGCAAGTAAAATAACACGTACAATGTAAGATAAAAATAGTGCACTTATCACACTGAAGATCTATATCACCGCGTCCTCTGGATGTTTACTCCGTCCTGCACGCCTCCTCACTATGGCCAGTAGTGGGGGATCCAATTGAATTATAGCGACAGCGGGTCATAGAGCGCGGAGAAGATAATGGCAGCTGCATTGCGCCTATTGCGTCATGACGCGTTTCGGCGTTCCACGCCTTCATCAGATGACGCAATGGCGCAAGGGATGCGTATTTGTAAGCGTCTAGTTCCCTGGCAACGGCCCCCGTGTCATACGGCAGCCTTGCCAGATCAAACATCGTGGGAAGAAAAAATTGCGCACACATGCGCATGGCGTCTCACAAGGGACGAGAATCTGCTTATCTCACATGTTCTATGGGAAAAGCACATTTCATTTTATAAATGGCCACATGAGGGCACTCAGTTTAAAAATTGCTAAGCGAACGGAGCAAACATCCTGGAACAATAAAGTGAACCTGACATAACTACCATCAGTCACAAATATCATACCATTGCTCCCATATAACATACATGATTACACAAACTCTGATTCATATAAAAAACCACAATAAATGATTTCATACATTCACTGTGGACAAAAATGATAGAAATGGCAATTCATATATAAATATAAATATAAATGATAGTCATAGATCTAGTCTGGAGACCTAGTATTTATAATATATAAAATGAGTTTATAAATGATCCCAATTGAAAAGAAAAAAGAGAAAATGAAAGTCTCTAAACTTGGTCTGTCCTCACTCATATACAGCAGCATATGAAGTGTATAGTAAGCAGGTGCAATAACAAAGATGGAGATTATGAAATATAAAAAACTAAGAGCCCAATATAGTGTAATATGCATTGGATATAGTGTAATATGCATTGGATAAAGATGGAGATTAAGTAGAGTAGCGACAAAATCAAAAGAAGGAGCCAGACACCTCTCCCTATATACCAGGATAAACTTTGCTAGTGGTTGAAAGAATCACCCCCTTCAATCAAAGGGGGGGGGGGGGGGGGTAATTTAAAAAATAAATTTCCTGCGGGTCCGATATTCCGATATTTTGTCATATCTATGTTCTGTATCCCTAAGTAGGGCTGTAAGATAGTCCATTAATTTAGTCCAATGAATTTTGGCAATAATTTTAGAGAGTGGGAGGGCAGGAATACTACACCAATGGGATGCTATAGACAACCTGGTAGCTGTCAAGATATGTGTAGCCAATCTCATGGGATATTTTCTATTTCCAGGAATGGGTTTGCCAAACAACATATGGAGAAGGGTCTAGGAGGACGGAGACCTCAGCAACACTCAATATTAAAGCCTGGATTTCAGTCCATAAGGGTTGAATCACTGGGCGCTACCAATAGACATGTTCAAGGGTGCCTGGCTGGCCACATCCCCTCCAACAACAGTTAGAAACCTCTGGGTACATTTTTGAGAGCACGTCCGGAGTTCTCTACCACCGGAAAAGCAGTTTATAAATACTTTTTCACCTGTGTACACATGGAAGTAACTTTTGCATTGTCCGGGATGGAGGATCAATCTTCCAGATCTATAGATTGCCTGTTCCCATTTAGACATAATACCACCATTAAGTTTCTGCATTATCTATAGTGGTGCCAAAATGAATAATGCCCCATCATTGATCACTGCCTCTTGATAGTGAGCTGTATGTTAAGCTGGTATTATACTTGCAGTATGTAGAGCATATGCTGTTGATGTTGCAAGTCATTCCTATGTTGACCTGATTTTCAGTAACCAAATAATAATAAGGGTGTGATTGTATTCATGTATTGGTTTATTTACTTATGTTTGGTGTATTTACTTATTTGATATATATATATATATATATATATATATATATATATATATATATATATATATATATATATATATATATATATATATATATATATATATATATATATATATATATATATATATATATATATATATATATATATATATATATAAAAATATATATATATATATATATATATATGTATATATATATGTATATATATATATATATATATATATATATATATATATATGTATATATATATATGTATATATATATATATATATATATATATATATGTATATATATATATATATATATATATATATATATATATGTATATATATATATATATATATATATATATATATATATGTATATATATATATATATATATATATATATATATATATATATATGTATGTGTATATATATATATATACCTGTATATATATAAATACTACAAAAAATGGGAATTGGCTCTTGGGTGCATATAGAAACACGTATAGTTTATTGATTAATTGAAAAAAAAATGTTTTAATAACCAGCTAATAGCAAGCAAATATGAGAAAAAAATACAAGAAAAAAAGAGAAAGAGAAGAAAAAGACAAAGAAAAATAATGCATACAATTAATTATTAAAAATATCCCCATAGAGAACATGACCAAAAGGAGGCTGCAGTCCTCCAATTTAAAGGTTCTGGTACTCGTGTGCACATGAAGTGGCCTAAAAAATGTATTAATGGATCCGGACAGAGCTTCCATGAGCCTTAAAGAGAACCTGTACTGAGTAAAAATATTTAAAATAAACACATGAGGTAACTTCAAATGAACATTACATAGTTACCTTGCCATCAGTTCCTCTCAGAAGCTCACCATTTTCTTCTGACAATAATCCCATCCAGTTCTGACAATATTTTGTCAGATCTGAAATATATCAGTTGCTGTCAGTAAAATATCAGTTGCTGTCAGTTATAGCTGAGAGGAAAACGGATGTACCAGGCAATGTCCATGTTTCCCTATGGCTCAAGTGGGCGATGTTACAGTTTAACTGTGTGCTGACCAGAAAGCTGTTATGGGTAATGGCTATTTTCAAAATGGAGGACGGAAAATTCCCTTGATCATAGTGAACAAATAGGAGAGGAGAAAGACAGGAGAGGAGAAAGACACTGAGGAGTAGACTACATGGAAGGTAAGTATGACTTGTGTATGCCTATTTTGAATTTTATTTTCAGTACAGGTTTTCTTTAAGCAAAAGCATTAGTACAGCAGCGTAGCATAAAGTTCTTGCAAGCAGGTTAGATGGCAGTGTAGATGGGCCTCCAAAACTTTAGCAAAGCATAGCATGTCATGTAGCAATTAGCAATGAGCAATGATTCCAGATGCAGGTGACTCCAATAATAATAATGATATCAGATAGCATTCTGTATAATCCATAATCCCACTCGCAGATCTGGATAACTGAATATTGGAACAACCATATGTATAGGGGAAGTCACCAAAGCTCCAATAAGACCCAATTGCAGTCCATCAGGAGAATATATCACATCAAGCCATGCAGTTTAAGCAGCCATAGAGAAACGCTCATCCCCGCATAGTGTGCATACAGTTCAGCAAAGTTCATGCTCAATCCATGAGGGCACTCCATCCATGGAGTCATCTAGCGCCATGATGTATCCCTAGCATGTGATTCATGACCTTTAATCAACATCAAGGACTGGTAGCTATGCATACTGGCTGATCCTTTTTCAGTTACACAAATTTGAGCATGAACTTTGCTGAACTGTATGCACACTATGCGGGGATGAGCGTTTCTCTATGGCTGCTTAAACTGCATGGCTTGATGTGATATATTCTCCTGATGGACTGCAATTGGGTCTTATTGGAGCTTTGGTGACTTCCCCTATACATATGGTTGTTCCAATATTCAGTTATCCAGATCTGCGAGTGGGATTATGGATTATACAGAATGCTATCTGATATCATTATTATTATTGGAGTCACCTGCATCTGGAATCCTTGCTCATTGCTAATTGCTACATGACATGCTATGCTTTGCTAAAGTTTTGGAGGCCCATCTACACTGCCATCTAACCTGCATGCAAGAACTTTATGCTACGCTGCTGTACTAATGCTTTTGCTTAAGGCTCATGGAAGCTCTGTCCGGATCCATTAATACATTTTTTTAGGCCACTTTATGTGCACACGAGTACCAGAACCTTTTATTGGAGGACTGCAGCCTCCTTTTGGTCATGTTCTCTATGGGGATATTTTTAATAATTAATTGTATGTATTATTTTTCTTTGTCTTTTTCTTCTCTTTCTCTTTTTTTCTTGTATTTTTTTTTCCTCATATTTGCTTGCTATTAGCTGGTTATTAAAACATTTTTTTTCAATTAATCAATAAATTATACGTGTTTCTATATGCACCCAAGAGCCAATTCCCATTTTTTGTAGTATTTATATTCCCTTTTTGGCATGATGCATATGGAAAACTTTAGAGGGAGAGTATAGTTAGTGCTGTTTGGGTATAGTTTTAGCATTTTCAAGGTTGCCCTTCTTTGTGTGTAATAGTGTAAATATATATATATATATATATATATATATATATATATATATATATATTACAATATCTGCTGCTGGTAATATGTCTGTCATTGATAACATTTGTTATATTTTCAGTGCCTGACTTTTGCATTATTTATTAGCAGAATTTCAATAAGCATAAAACACTGAATCTGTTAAAGCTATTTTGATACACATTTATGGCATGATATCTTTCTTAATGAGCACATTTACAAAAAAAAGAAAATGCTTGTATTTTAAGTCAGCAGACAATCATCTATTCAAAGGATGTGGTGCTTCATTTTTTTTTTAGAAACTGCTCGTCAAAAGCATTAAGAGTACCTATATTTTATTTAGCATTTATGTCAAGATGTCATTTCCTAAACAGTATATGGAGTTTTTATGTCAGTTTGTAACAAAGAAAAGAAGAAAATTGCTGTCATGTTACACATTATGGTGTAGATAATACTATTTTATGATGCTTTAGACGTAAAGAATGGTTTTTTTTACAAAACCCCCCATTTTCCCCATTTCTTTGTATTTCAAGTCAAGGATGGTCAAATGTATGGATTATCCCTTACTAAAAATTAGCAGTATATTGTCTTGTCACTTAACTGTCCCTCAGAGGGGCTCACAATCTAGTCCTTACCATAGTCATATGTCTATGTATGTATCGTGTAGTGTAAGTGTCACAGTCTAGGGCTAATTTGAGGGAAACCAATTAACCTATCTGTACTGTATGTTTTTGGGAAGTAGGAGGAAACTGCAAACTCCATGCAGATTGTAGAGACCCAGTGCTGCAAGGCAAGAGGGCTAACCACTACGCCACCATGCTGTCATGATTTGCCATGCATTATATAGCACATATATCTTCCACAGTGCTTTACAGTATATAACCTTGTCCCTAGCTGTCCTTCAGAGAATCTCACAATCCAATCCGTACCATAGTAGTCAAGGGACAAATTTAGGGGGAAGCCAATTCAGTTATCAATATGTTTTTGGGATGTGGGAGGAGACTGGAGTACCCAGGGGAAACCCACACAAACATGGGGAGAGCATACAAACTCTGTGCAGATAGTGCCAGCATGCATGTTGGGGCTGTTCAGTAAGATGTTGCTCAAGTTGCTGCACTGTGGCAACAATAATCAACATAATTTTATTTGTTTTCTGCTCTGCCCTGTGCAGCCTATAGCTTGCCTTTTTTTGTTGTTGTTTTTTTTGTTTGTTTAGTATTTATATAGGGCCAACATCTTCCACAGCGCTGTACAGTGTATATTGTCTTATCACTTAACTATCTCTCAGAGGAGCTCACAATCTATCCCTACCATAGTCAAATGTCTATGCATGTATTGTGTAGTTCATGTATAATAGTCTAGGGCCAATTTTAGGTGGAAGCCAACTTATCTGTATGTTTTTGGGATATGGGAAGAAATCAGAGAGCCCGAAGGAAACCCACACAGACACAGGGGGGGACATACAAACTCAGTGCAAATAGGGCCCTAACTTGGATATGAACTTGCGACCCAGCGCTGCAAGAGTGCTAATCACTACACCACCGTGCTACCCATACACCATACACATATAGAATAGATTTTCACCCAACCTTCCAAAATGATTGATTCCTTTCTGAAAGTAATCATTTCAGTAGGAACTGATTCCCATCACACACAGCACATTGATTTTAATAGATTTCAGCAGGGTATCTATTGACAATTGAATGAACCACAGCATTGCACTGTTTGTTGCAGTGTAAAGCTATGAGCTGTTGATCTACCGCCTCTACTGATCGACCTATATTTTATGTCTGTCTGAAATTTTACAATGATTTAAGGCCACAATCGATCAAAATTTGATCAATCAAGCATTTAAAAGAATCCATTCCCATCCAATTTGATCACAGTGATCGAGTCTGCAGGGAATTGAATAGGAAAATCAATATGTGCATGGGCACACAGGTTTCCCACTTGCAAGCCTTACATCACATGGGGGTGGGGTAAGAGGGGAAGAACAGTATTATATCTCCCATCTCTCTGCTGAAGTGACCTTCCAGACAAATCTCTGGCCAAGCAGTTGGGAGGCATCAGGGGCTGCTGTATACATACTGTATTCTCAATGGGGCGGTCTTTATAGACTGCCTCGGCCGAGTGCTATCTGGGGTGCGTACAGGCCTTTAGTCTTTCATGGCCTAAATCTACAATTAATGTGTCAGCTATCGTGAGATTGATTCAAATACAAATACTCTTATCAGTTTACATAACACCTTGCAAATGGCTGTTCATTGTCTCCATGTAAATCACTCAGTAAGTGACTTTATTCTTATACACTCTGGCACTCTGACACACGCATGCACACACACACACGCACACACGCACACACACATGCACACACACGCACGCACGCACACACACACACACACACGCACACACATGCACACACACACACACACGCACACACACACACACTTTAAAGAGAATCTGTATTGTTAAAATCGCACAAGAGTAAACATACCAGTGTGTCAGGGGACATCTCCTATTACCCTCTGTCACAATTTCGCCGCTCCCCGCCGCATTAAAAGTGGTTAAAAACAGTTTTAAAAAGTTTGTTTATAAACAAACAAAATAGCCACCAAAACAGGAAGTAGGTTGATGTACAGTATGTCCACACATAGAAAATGAATCCATACACAAGCAGGCTGTATACAGCCTTCCTTTTGAATCTCAAGAGATCATTTGTGTGTTTCTTTCCCCCTGTTCTCATGCACTGAAGTTTCAGGCTGCTTGTTTCTTTCTGCAAACAGCTTAGCCCTTGTCTGTAATTCTTCAGTATGTGAAAGCCCAGCCAGCTCAGAGGACGATTTATCCAGCTTGTAAAAGATAAGAGAGAAGAGAGAAGCTACTCTAATCCTAAATAACACACAGGCAGTGTGCATAGAGGGGCCTGGAAGGGGGAGTTCATAGCAGAACCACAACACTGAAGAACTTGGCAGCCTTCCAGACACAGGCCAACAAGTCTGACAGGGGAAAGATACATTGATTTATTACAGAGACAGTGATAGTATAAAGTGCTGCAGTAAGCCAGAACACATTAGAATAGCTTTTTGAACTTGTAGGATGATAAAAAACAGGATGCAATTTTTGTTACCGAGTCTCTTTAAAGGTTGCTTAAGCTAGACCAACTTTTAAACAATCCAGAAATGAAAGTAAACTTATGAGATGATTAATGGTATGTTCTTTACTAAAGGTAAATAGAACATACAACTAAACTGAGTCTCATATTTTATTTTCAGATTAAAGGGTACATTTTAACATTGAATTCTAAACACTAGCCATGAAAAATCTGCCTTGCCGAGCTAAAAAAAAACCAAATGCAACAAATTGAATGACATTGATATTTGAACGTTCTTTGACCAAAATGTTATCACAAGCATTGTATCAGTCAGATAAAACTCTCTTGGCTTCGATTCACTTTTCAGGAAATTGGACTTAATGTGGGATAAAACTCTGACATAACATTCAATGCAAATGTATTTTACTATGTTTTATTACCCATACAGTTATTATATTTGCTTTTGTGCACACGTAATATTGTATGTTCACAAATTACAAGTTCTGAAAGTACAGTTTATCTGCTCTGAAAGCTGCCATTGCATTTCCTTGCATAGCTGCTGTATGTATATATTAAAATCTATCTAGTGATCACTTCTCAGCTCTTTTTTGCTCCTCAGTTCAGTGCAGTTCAGTTTCAGCAGTCTGCTGGCTGTATACTATGTATAGCTGACAAAAGAACGTAAACAAAAGATAATGTTATCACCTCTTCGGATGCAGCCAGAAGCTTTCAACTGAAGTAGAAGCCAGAAGCTTTCCACTGAAAAACAAAGTGCTGTGTTTAACTGTTTGAATGCCGTTCTGCTACATTTTTGTGGTAGTAAATAATATTTTAGAACAAAGTGGAAATGCTGAGTTTCATACCATTTTAATTTAACCAGCTCAGTTGCAAAGATAACATTTTTTTTTCTAAAGAGCACTATTTTTTTTTAACACTTGCTGCACTGGAAAACAGAAAGGTACTTCAGACTTTTTCTTTGCAGAGCTAGCACTACATGTACTTTGTGTATATATCACATGTCACTTTGTAGGGTTTAAGTGCACACATTTATTCAAATGCCATCATTATGAATGTTAGCAAGTCATAGCACTAGAAAACTATCCTACAATACATATCAAGTAGCATATAGTATGGTATTTTGCTTATTTATTTTTTATCTTTTAGCATCGAATGGGGAAACATATTTTGACAGCTACAGCCATGATCATGCTGTAGTTGTCAAAATGTTGAAAAAAAAAGCCTAGATTTGCAAAAAAGAACAAGAAATAAAAAAGTCTTGTGATAAACATTGATCCTTCATGATGTCTTGTTCACCCACTGTTCTTGAAATCTGACATGTTTTCTTTTTGCTTTCATGTGCAAGATAATCTTACTTATTCAGTAAAAAAACAGACAGGTGCCCTTTTAATTAGGTGTTTGCCTCTGCAAGCCAAACTTTTGTTTGATAGAGAGGTTTCCATCACTTTTTGTCAAAGTAAAACAAATAATCCCCCCTTTAAAGGGACTCCGAGCAGTGCAGAAACTATGGAAAGATGCATATCATTTTAAAGCTCTCTTTCTCCTCTTTCCAATGAAATATAAATCGCCTCCCTTTGCCTTTTAGTTTTCGCTATTTTCGCGATGGAAATTGCCGCGGCTGCGATTTCGATCGCGAAAATAGAGAAAACTAAAAGGCGTAGGGCGACGATTTAGGGGTCGTCAGAAAGAGGAGAAAGAGAGCTTTAAAATGATATCCATCTTTCCATAGTTACATTGTATTACACAGGGCGACTTTTTCTGCTGAATGGAGCTGCTGACTTTGAGAAAAAGTCGCCCTGTGTAATACAATGTAACTATGGAAAGATGGTTATCATTTTAAAGCTCTCTTTCTCCTCTTTCTGACGACCCCTAAATCGTCGCCCTACGCCTTTTAGTTTTCTCTATTTTCGCGATCAAAGTTGCGGCCGTGGCAATTTCAATAGCGAAAATAGCGAAAACTAAAAGGCATAGGGTGGCGGTTTATATATCATTGGAAAGAGGAGAAAGAGAGCTTTAAAATGATATGCATCTTTCCATAGTTTTTGCACTGCTCGGAGTCCCTTTAAGTGCCCAGACATTATATTAGACAAAATAGTAAGGAATTAAATGTTAAAGCAGAATATAGCCCAGAATTTCTTCTTTGCTCTAATAGAATATTCACAGCATATTATATACAACCAGCATTTGTTTTTGTACTAGAACATCATTCAAAGGGTTAATCACAGGCTTTAGAAGCTCCCCTGCCAATAGAGCTGCCACATCCGAATGTTAAACAATGTTATCTTGTGT
This sequence comes from Hyperolius riggenbachi, assembly GCF_040937935.1. Taxonomy (NCBI): domain Eukaryota; kingdom Metazoa; phylum Chordata; class Amphibia; order Anura; family Hyperoliidae; genus Hyperolius; species Hyperolius riggenbachi. The sequence goes on along the minus strand of NC_090647.1, from coordinate 176,857,541 downwards.
TTACTTAAATGCATCAAGTGTGGAATGTGACACATTCTCTGACTGTGCAGAAGCTGGTGGACACAGGGAGAGTCAAAGCTTGTCTGCCTGACTGAATAAATGAATAAAACCAGTTATTTATAAAATGCAAAGTCAGCTCACAAAGCAAAAAACTGTACTTTTGAGAAGCTATATAACTTATAAATGAATAATAATACGTATGCACAAATGCAAATTATGATATCCGTATGGCATATAAAAAGAAGGAAAACATGTTTTTATTGAATTTTATGTCAGGGTTTTAAACCACTTTAAACATATTGCACACTCTCAGACATGTGTTCCTGCCTAAGCACATACCCAGATACAATGTTTACACTGTGTGCACAGTTCGGAGGCCAGTGGTATTAATCCTAAGGATAATTTTTGCTTGCTGAAATAAAATGCTTTCACTCAGTCCAAATTTTCATTTGCATCAAGCCTGAATGTCTAACAAAAGAAAAGTGAGATGTTGTTTCTTGGTGGCAGGCAGCACATAGGCATGCTCATTAAGAAATCGGAAAACAGAAATTGCATTTCCATGGAAATACCGCATTACCCCCAACTCAGTCATTTTAGCCCAATCTCAGAACTTGGAAGCATAATACCAATTAGAGAATGCATAGTTAACGCAGAAGTATTTGGCCAATTAGGGAATGTAAAAATGGCCCAAAAAAAGACTCCTCGGAAATCCGCGGATTTGGTAATCGGCATTGGCAAAAATTGGAATTTCTGTGGGAACGAAAATCTGCATTTCCAACCATCCCTAGCGCTGGCATACACTCAAATTTGGGCAGGTAATTTGGGCAGTGATGATAGCCCTTATGAGAATCTCGGTAAATTTACCAAGATGTTACTATTGGGCAATGGGTAATAGGATAGTAGCATATCGTTACTTTTTAATTCAAGAAATCTAACCCCATTATCTCACTTGAACCCTTCCATTATCGATTCCTAACCCTAACTGACCCCCTCCACAGTAACCACTGACATCTGTGACCCATTTGCTGCTAACAATTCCCTCCATGGACATTCAGGTTGCCTTATTACAAATTTTATCTGGTGCTGACGTCCCCCAAATAACTCACAGGGCACCACTTTAGCCACATTAACATTGCAGTCTACGGGGTGCCAATTTCAATGCTGCGATGTAGACTCCCATATAACCTGGTTTTCACAGTACATGTCCATAGTGAGGAGACCATTACTGTACAGAGTTATTAGACAGCTCACAAACTATTTTTCACATTCACCTATGTATACAAATGTGTAACACAAATTGACACATAACAATTAATAAATAAAACCCAGGAATGTAACAATAGCCCCAGCAACCCCTGCCATTGCTGGTACTTGAGAAGTGTATGTAGTTATACAGCTGCACAGATGCTGTGAAGAGAGGGAATGTGACTCAGTGGTGGTAGCAAGCATCATTAACTGCTTCCTGCACTGTTCTGTATATCAACAGTCTAAAGGTCCAACTAGCTTTTCCTTAATTATAGCAACCCATAGAAATACTCCTCCCTCACCTTACTGGTCCCTGATCCCTAGTTCAACCTGATGCCCCATATCATTAAAAAACCTGTCAATATGCAAAGTGGCCAGGCTGTTGCAGCTAATGCGAGAAGTGGTGGCTTGTGTCCTTCTCTCACATGTCTGCAGGGAACAAAAAAATAAACACAATTAATTTTTTTTTATAAAACATTGTTTCCCACTATCTTTTTAACATATTCAGCAAATTTGGTGTTGCTAGGATGTAAGGGGCCTTTGTTATTAACTGCTAAAGTCGGCCAGAATTGTTTCACTAAGAACTGTCATTTACCACATTTAAATGTATAATTTTTTCCTTTGAAATATTAAAATCAGTTTTCTCAAAAAGTATAAGGCCTTTTTGAAAAAAAATGTACCCCTTGCTCCCACTTTTCCCATTTGGTGTTTATGGCATTTAAGGGGGCTTTTCTATTAACCGTTAAAGCCGTCGGGTTTTTAATCACGACTCTTGATTACTGATTACATGCAGTTATTCGACTCAAAACCAAACTCTAGTCGGATATCTGTTTCGTGAGCAAGAGTTAATTTGAAAGTGGGCGGAGCCGAACTCAGGATCACTCGAATCATGGTTGTGGGTACCCGAGCAGTTCTGATCTCCAGCTTTCATTGCTGCCTTTATTAAACTGCCCCCCCCCCCCCCCCGCATCCCCCATTGAATCTTTTGCCATTTCTTACTTTCTTTGGGACTTGGCCAGCTATGCCAAAGTGGCCAGATTTCATATATATCCCAGAAATAATATGTGTTATAACATTTTCCCCTGCCAAAAATATCAGGGGTGTGTTTAAAATACATTATTATTATTATTTCTTCTATTTCTGTATCTTTACACCCCATCTGCCTTAACTTATGATGGTGCCCACTGCCCACCTCCCTCGTTGAGGCAAATAAGTAGTACTTTGAGCACACAGCCCACAATTCATGGTCAATCCAGACTAAGTGGTTATACGGACCAAGCCACATGTGAAGCAATCCCAGCTACTTTCCAACCTGTACTCCCCTCTGCAGTGGACTTCATTTGCCTTCTGGGTATGTGCAGTCACTATTATTCAAAATATACATGTTGGTCTGTCAAATTGTTTGGGTTTTTTATTGCAAGTGATCTTTCATGAGCATTTTCCTCACTAATTGTACTGTATAATTGGTTTCCTTTGTACTTTATTTCATATACTAAAGTACTCACAGGACCTGGGGTTCCATTTTTGGATCAAACAGATCCATTTTTGGATGTCCTTGCAGATAATAGGCAGACATAGAAAGTGAGGCCTATATCTCACACAGTGTAGGGGTGATAATTTGTTTCCCGTGTGTTACAACAATTTTAATTGATTTTAAATTGTTTTTTTTGTATTAATAAGTAACTTTTTTGACAATAAAATTATGGCTTTCATGAATTTGGTTGTGCAGTCAATGTGGCAGGGTTGATTTTCTGTCTTTTTCAACCAGAGTATTTAGTCTTTTCACGAACTGTCCCTCGGAGGGGCTTTCTATCTAATACCTACCATAGTCAATATGTCTATGTATGTATATATTTTTCATTTAATTATTTGTACATTTTTGGGATGTGGGAGAAAACCAGAATGCCCAAATGATACAGAGATAAGTTGGCCATACAAACTTTGGGTAGATAATGCCCCGGATGGAATTTGGACTAGGTGCTATCCTCTACCTTGCATTGATGCCGAAGATGTACCTTCTATTTAGCATGCAATTAGAAAAGCACCGTTGTTAGTGGCTGGGATTCTGTGAATTTCCATGAAGGTATATTGAGTTTTTACTATGCAGATCTGTGACAATCATTTGCTATTGTTATTTAACTGTAACCATTATAAATCTCTTTAATGAAATTTGAAAGCTGGCTTCTGTACTGACCTTCTGGCTTCAGTAGTGTCTGAGTACCTAACATGCAACAAGCATGCCCCAATAGATCAGAGAAGAGTCAGAACGCCTGATCTGAATACTTGTTCAAGGTCAGTCATTCAGTAGGTATAAAAGGCAAAAAGAGTCAATAGAACGGCCATGCAATGGACATTTTCAAAAGGCAGTCAGAAGTGTTTTTTTTTCTAAAGTACTTTCAGTTCCACTCTCCTTTTAGAAACTCGCCTAGATCACTAGTCTGGACTAAAGTAGATCTATACATTAAATATACAGTATTAGTATTATGAACATTTTTTTTGGGGGGGCACCAAGTACCATTACAAAAGCAAACACACACAGGTGATTTTTAGTTACATTCATACACACAAAAATGCTACTAGAATCATGAGAAGTTAATTGCAGATGATATAAAAACATTAAGCAATAAACTATTATAGTGTAAAGTACACAAAAGCATTTAGCTGTGATTAAATGGAGCATTGAACAATCCAAATACATGCTACTGTAAGCTTTACACCATAGGGAGTATACTGGTCCATATGTTGAATAAATGTTCACAATTAATAACATGCAATCTTAATAATTTGATCACACAATTAAACAACCAAATCCTCCATTTAATTTAGATCTTAAGATTTGCCATGGCATGGCACCCTTGTACTTTTATAGCATGACACATCACAATTTACTCATAAATGATAAATATTTTACCAGGTAAGTCAGTAGGATGTCTTCCATAACAGATTTAGAGAATTTGTAGCACAGACTGAAACAGATCAGTGAAAATTTAAAGTAAAATACATATTAATAAAATAAATGGTTCATATCTAAGTTAAAGTGGTGCTCCAACTAAAGCTTTTCATGTCAGTGCTGGGAGGAGCGGAGGAGGAGGGCTCAGTCCACTGCTAGATTTTTGTTGATGTCAAGGCTACTTAAAATGAAGTGTAAAGTTAAAGTAAACCTATAGGCAATACAAAGTGTAGATACTTCCCACTAAATAAGGATGCCCTTGTATGCTCCAGAGGCTTTCTCGATCCTCCACAACCCTTCCTCTACCGGATGGGAGCCTCTTCATCTGAGTGTGCTTCACTCCAGTTATGAGCAAGCCGCACTGTGTAGGTGTCAATAGGATTTGCGCCTGCACAGTAGCACGGAGCCACAGAATAAAAGCCTGTATGAGCGGTTCTATGCTACTAAGCAGGCTGTATGTTGGGCCTTTGCAGTGCAGCCACACTCCACTACATGGACAGGAGTGCAGCTGTGAGCAATATTCATCATTAATGCTGTATATTGTGTAAAGGGTCTCAGCGCAAGACCAGTGGGGCATAGGAGGACTAGGGGAGACTCTGGGCCATGCAGAGGCTTCGCCTACTGAGGTTAGTACCTAGTTTCTTTCACAACTACAGGTACCCTTTAAAGTAAACCTGATGTAGGCTTTTAAAAGATTTTTTTTTGCTAAGGGCTTCATCCAGCCCAATGAGCACCAATACGTTCCTCGCCGTCGTCCTGAGTGCCTCCAGTCGGCTCTTCTGCGCATGCACGGCCCCTCCGCACATGCGCATAAGAGCTAACTGGCGCAACTCAGCCTGATTACTGGGACCAATAACAGGTCAACGGAGGCACTTGGGAGGGCGGCGAGGTAAGTATCGGTGCTCATGGGGCTGGAGGAAGCCGTAGGTAAAAATAAAATCTTTTAAAAGTCTATCTAAGGTACACTTAAATTCCCTTTAAGTGTACCTTAGATAGACTTTTAAAAGATTTAAGATCTCTCTCCAGAAATAGCGCTAAAATGTTTTAGCTCACCAACGTCCACTTTGTGCCATCAGAATTGTTATGTAAACATTCAAGTGATTCACAAAACAACAAACTGGAGACGTTTAGAGTCTGTGATTGTGAACTGTAGGGTATTCTGTTTTAATATTCTAAGTCTGGGTGTAAATTCAAAGCTTTGTTTTACATTTTAACTTATTTTAACTGGAGTGTTCATTTAATGCTGTTTGAGTGGCTTTATGAATATTGTTTAGTTGCCTATATTACATGGCAATGACCACCATCTAGAAAGTCTGAGAAAACATTGATATGAAATGCCAGAATATATGAATTATGATGGAAATATTTGCTTAATGTAAGGGAAAATGTCTTCCTGCTCTTGCATTGTAGATGGTACGCAGCATTACGTGGATACAAGTAAAAAACTAACATCTTTAATACTTGGTCGCTTTGCCATTTTGCTGTCATGATCTGTGGGTCATCCATAAATATATAGCAACAGATAGTGAGGTGAGGGAACATAATACCATTAAAGTTATCTTGAATTCAAACCAAATCTCACTGCAAAATGTCACAGAAAAGGCAATTAAATAATAAAATCCAATTAGCATGGTTTGTGTTTTAGATTTCCATGGAAAATATTCTAGACAGGCCAGGGATGACATACAAAAAGCTCTGTTTGTTGTCTTATGGGAGAATGTGCAGCATTGAAGCCACTTCCTGTTCATATCTTTCAGATAGCAATGTACTGAAACAACTCGTATCATAGGTATGTCAAGGGAAGGCTGCTCTTCAGCCAAGGCAGTTTTAGACAACTGAGAGACCTTTAGTTGCTATAGACTTACAAGTCCCAAGATGCTTGCCTAGCTAAAGAGTGTGTGTCAGCTGTCAGATGCTGGGTTCTGCAAGAAAAAAACAGCTGATGATCTCAAACAACAACAATGTTTTTTTTTTTTTTTTTAACCACTTTACCTCCGCAGTGCTAAATTTCTCCGTCCCTCTGCGCACTGCTTCTCCCCCAGGGACGGAGAAAGGCGTATGTTTCTGTTTACATGCCTGGAGTGGGCGGGGCAACACGCTCGCACACTCTAGCCAGCCCGCACAGCAGTTGACTAATTGGACATTAGGAACGAGTGTTCCTAAATCCAATTAGAGTCCCCGATTGATGTATGAAGGCTGCTTCAAAGAGAAGCAGTGTTCATAACAAACCGCCGGCACATTGTTATTGTGTCCGTGTGCGCGCGATCACGCGATCGCGCGTGCACACACCCACCCGCACAGCCCCTGCAGTCCAATGATTGGTTATTGGGGACCCCAGTCCCCAATAACCAATCATACCACATGACAAATAAATGAATGGAGACTGCCTCTGCTTGAGGCAGTCTTCATTCATAACAACAGTTGTAAACAAAGGTGCAGCGCGCGATCGCGCGCCCCCGCGCCGCGCGCACGCACGTGCACACCAGCTCCACAGTCCAATGATTGGTTTTGGGGACCCCAGTCCCCAATAACCAATCATATTGCCTAATAAATAAATGAATGATGACTGCCTGGGAGGAGTGAAAAATGCTCTGGTTTTTAAGGGGAAAACCCCTCAGTTGTGAAGTGGTTAATATATACAGCAGAGTCCTGGCAATCCAGCACCAGCGTGGATCACCTGATGCCGGATACATGTGCTTTCCGGTTGCTTGAGCAACCGGCCAAAAAAGCCTAAACCTTCCCCCTGAAATACTTACCGAACCTCAAGTGATGTCTTGCAGTCTCCCTGCAGCACCTAGTGGCTTTCCTCCATGCACAGAAGCCGGCGTTTCACCTGACCTGCCGACTTGCAAGAGCGGACCTTGGAAGCTAGGAGCAAATGGAAGGTTGCAAGACATTGCTGGAGGCTCGGTAAATATTTTAACTACTTGAGGATCCTCGGTTTACACCCCTCTAGTGACCATGGTATTTTTTACAATTAAGGCCACTGCAGCTTTAAGGCCTCCCTGCAGAGCCGTACAACTCACACAAGTGATCCCCCCCCTATTTTCTGCCCATCAACAGAGCTATCTGTTGGTAGGCTGTGATCCCTGCTGGGATGTTTATTTATTTTTATATAAATATTATTATTATTTTTTTAAATAAAAATGACTATTTTTTTTCCAATACCCACCCTCCCTCCCCCTTCCAGCCAATCAGCATGATTGGCTGTCATAGGCTTTAGTCTATGACAGCAGATCACTTCCCTGCCTTTAGCACGGTTGTCCCCAGTACAACGCTACCATAGATTGCAGTGCTGTATGGTGTAAATAGATGGCGGGTTCACCGTCTAACAGTCCCTAGCAGCGATCACCACTGGGACACTGATAACGGAGGGAGCTCTGTGCATCAGCGCACACGATCCCCAGCAAAACACACCCCCAGAAATGCACGCCAATCGGCGTTAGGTGGTCCTGGGGCTGCCACCGCGCTCATGCTACTTGGCGTGAGGCGGTCGTTTAGTAGTTAAAGACTGCAAGCACCCCAAAAAGAAAGTCTCCGTTACTCATCATGCTTCTGGTTGCCTGAGTTCTGGATAATGGGGACTTTGCTGTATACAGTTAGACTTCCTTTTGCTGGAATCTTGCAGAATGAATAATTAATATCCTCAGAACATTAAACAATATGTGCCGCAACCCTAATTACTGGTAGTTTCTCGATTAATAGAATGAAGGACAAACCTATTGGTAATAAATCAGTCAAGACTGTAAGCTGTAATGGTATTTAAGTATGTTTTGTTTAAAAGATATTGGTTTACATAGAATGCTGGTTATTACAATGTGTTTACCACATATGAGCAGCCAGGGATTCACCATGGATTGCATAAATGGGTCAGTGTCCAGATGAATATGTTGATTAACTGTTGGTTTACAGCATGAAAGTCTTCTCCTTACACATGTTTGTCCTTTCTTGCAGTGTAAGGCTCCCTGCACACTGCAAATCCGTTTTGCGATTCCAATTTTGATTCTGATTTGCAACTCCGATTTTCCCTGAATGCTATCAACAGAAAAACGCAGAAAAAAATGCAGCATGCAGTAACGATTAAAAATCTGAATTGCATGTTATACAAACGATTAAAAATCGGAATTATGTGCAGGGAGCCTCAAGTAGTGTTGCTCCACTCGGCCTCAGTTCAGTTTGGGGACACTTTGAAATAGTCTCAAAATTCATAATTTTTTTTGAGTCTCCTGAATCTGAACATCATTAAAGTCAATAATGGCCTGTATCATGGTTTCTGGAGGACAAAGTATGACAGCAAAAGGCACCAAAAAAGCATTAAAAACCCAGCATGTGAGGAACCCGAAGTGAGAGATATACAGAGGCTGCCATATGTATTTCCTTTTAAAGAGAACCCGAGGTGTGTTTAAAGAATGTTATCTGCATAGTGAGGCTGGATCTGCCTATACAGCCCAGCCTCTGTTGCTATCCCAAACCCCACTAAGGTCCCCCTGCACTCGGCAATCCCTCATAAATCACAGCTGTGCTGTGAGGCTGTGTTTACATCTGTAGTGTCAGTCTCAGCTGCTTCCCTGCCTCCTGCATAGCTCCGGTCCCTGCCCCGTCCCTTCCCTCCAATCAGCAGGGAGGGAAGGGATGCAGGCGGGGACTGGAGTTCTGCAGGAGGCGGGGAGAGCAGCAGACTGACACTATAGAGATAAACACAGCCAGCTCTGACAAGCTGTTTGTCAGAAGCACGGCTGTGATTTATGAGGGATTGCAGAGTGCAGGGGGACCTTAGGGGGGTTTGGGATAGCAACAGAGGCTGGGCTGTATAGGCAGATCCAGCCTCTGTATGCAGATAATATTCTTCAAACCCACCTCGGGTTCTCTTTAAACAATACCAGTTGCCTGACAGTCCTGCTGATCTTTCTGGCCTGGAGTGTCTGAATCACATACCTGAAACAAGCACGCAGATATTATTGTCAGATTTTTGCGAGAAACATCTGATCTGCATGCTAGTTCAGGGTCTTTGGCTGGAAAGTAAAGTATTAGAGGCAGAGGATCAGCAGACCAGTGTGCATTGTTTGAAAGGAAATAAATATGCCAAATTTATATGCATATTATATACAGTTTTCTCAGTTTAGGCATGCTTTGAAAGGATATGCTAACCACGAGAACCACATACATTTTTTTTTCTCAACACTGATTTTTATTGAGAGTTAAGAATACATAGTATCAAAGTATCAACATGTCTTAAGTTGTACAAAAAGGTGAGGTAAGTGATATAAGTGAGAAGGTGTCGAGGACAATCTGATGGGGTTATACATAATCTTCAGTCTGCAGTCCCAGACTCTGATAATAGCCTAGGAGCAGAAGACGTCGAATGTCCAAAAATAGCTTTCTTTGGTAGTCTGAGCGACTGTGGTCTAATATACTAAAAGGTATAATAATATTGAATATATATGTTTTAGAGGTGATATAGGGGCAGTGGTTAGTTTTGTGGAAAGAAGAGGGGATTTGGGAAGCCTAGAATAGATAATTTGATAGTATAATGGATACCAGCCATAGGTGTTAGGGTTCATCTGATGCAGATTATCTTGAAGTTGATTTTTGAAAATAGGTTATTAGTAGTATACGGGGTATGGGGAGAGTAAAGACATGAAGAGGTGGACAATAATAGTGTGTAACAAGAGAAAGAGAGAAGAAAGCATAAGAATAATAATGTCAGAACTTGGTGTGAGTCACAGTGGTTGTAGACCTCTTAGGATATTTTTAAGACAATATGGATTGAGAAGAAGGACAAAGGGCCTAGCTGGGATGTATTGTTGGGGTACAAAGGGAGAGGATTGGAGTAGTGTGGGGTATGGGAAAGAGTAAGCATTCAGGTTTTCTTGGATTAGTAGAAGGGTTGATTCAGGGGGGTCTATAGTCTGGGATGGAGTGGGTCCAGGGGTCCCAAACTTTGTGAAACTTATCTTCCATACCTCTTAATGAGGCATTCATTTGTTCCATGGATTTAGTCCATGAGACTTTAGTCTTGACATCTAAGATAACGGGTGGAGCAATATTTTTCCAGGACTTGGCGATAGAAAGCCTAGTAGCTGTAAGTATATGCATGATAAGCCGCATAGTGTGTCTATTTAAACCTGGTATGGGTTTACCTAATAACTTTAGTAGGGGCTCTAAGGGGACCTGAGTGCAAGTTATGTCCATAAACAGGGATTGTACATTTTGCCACAGGGGAGTTATCAGCGGAAAAAAACAGAAGATATGTTCAATAGTGCCCTTCTCCCCACATCCCCTCCAGCATAGGTCAGGGCTGTCAGCGTATATTTTTGATAGGATCTCTGGGGTCACCAATGGTATAGAATTTTGTAAATGTTTTCCTTGATGTGAGTGCACATTGAAGTATGTTTGGCGTTTTCCCATATATCCTCCCAATCATGCAAGGAGATGGATGTGCTCTATGGGCACATAGTTGCTCGAAGGGGGTATATGAGGAAATGGAAGTGGATTTACGGGTATGCTTGTGTAAAAAGTGGCTAATCTGATTAAATTCTAAAGATGTTTGAGGGGTGAAAGTAATCTTTTCCTCCAAGGTAGACCTGGTTAGCAGCTTTTTAGTGAGTGGGTCTGTCCAGTTGTGAAGGTTAAAATAACCCAATGAGAACAATTTATTCATAAAGCTCTTTGAGGTTCCAGGAGGAAAAGCTGGGTTACCTAATATTGGGTATAGTGGTGAGGGATTAGATCGTAGAGGTGCCATATGAACAGAGGTTTTCCATATGTGGAGGGTGAAGGTAATCGTGGGGAGGAGGTTAGGTTGGGGTAATGTAGGAGACTAAGGATAATGTAAGTGCATTGGTAGCTTCTATAAGAACCCATTTGGAGAAAACCTTGAAGCTAGTCCATTCAGTTTGTTGTCTTAGATGAGAGGCTAAGTAATTTGTATTTTAAGTGAGGGAGGCCCAATCCGCCTAATTCCCATGGAGAGAGGAGCACTGATTTTAGGACTCAAGGTCATTTATGGTTCCAGATGAATTTGAGAAACTCAGATTGTAGATTGGAAAGTTGAGTTGAGGGAACTTGGACTGGGAGGGTCTCAAAAAGGTAGAGTAAGCGGGGTAAAATATTCATTTTTAGTGAGTATAACCTACCCAGCCAAGAAATTTTGTATGCAGTCCATTTATGACGGTCCTGAAGTATCTTAAGAATAAGGGAAGGATAATTTTGTTTATATATAGTTGAGTAAGTGGAAGTGAGAAAGAATCCCAAGTATTTAAGAGTTTGTGTTCTCCACTCGTAGGGATAATGAGATTGTAGGGTGAGTAATAGTTCATAAGGGATTTTGATTAGTAATGCTTCAGTTTTGTCCTGATTAAGTTTAAAATTGGAGAGAGATTCAAATTTAGAGATAGTCTTATGTAGGTTTGGGAGTAAGATTAAAGGTTGTGTGATGGTGAGTAGGATGTCATCTGCAAATAGTGAAATTTTATAGTCATGGTTATTTTGTTGGACACCATGTATATTTGGGTTTAATCTAATTGGTGAGGCGACGGGTTCTATACTAATAGCGAAAAGGAGGGGTGAGAGGGGGCATCCTTGTTGCGTGCCATTGTGGATTTGGAAGGGGTTAGGGGAGGCATAAGGAAGTTTGATTGTGGAGTTTGGTGAGGAATAGAGGAAGCGTAGAAGTAGAATGAAGGGGCCATCAAATCCTTGATGTTCTAGGACTCTGAATAAGAAAGGCCAGGATAATCTATCGAAGGCCTTCTCTGCATCCAAACTTAGGAGCAGAGAGGGCCTTACAGATTTATTCATAAGTGAGATAAGATTGATTGCTTTCCTGGTGTTATCTCCAGCTTGGCGATCTGAGATGAAGCCGACTTGGTCATTATTGATTAATGAAGTTAGGATAAGGTTGATGCGATTGGCCATTGTTTTAGTAATAATAATTTACAAGTCCGAATTTAATAGGGATATTGGTCGGTAGCTTTGGGGGAGTTGTGGGTCTTTCCCCTCTTTGGAGATCACTGTGAGAAGAGAGTTGAGCATAGATGTAGGAGGGTTTTCACCTTTCATAATTTTATTAGCTAGGGTGACCAAGTAAGGCGTTAGGATGATTTCAAATTTTTTTATAGTATGAATAGGGAAGACCATCTGGCCTGGACTTTTTAACCAGTTCAGCCTATCTGGACGAGTTTCCTCGTCCAGATAGGCACTGCTGCTTTCCCTGCGTGGTGCGCGCGATCAGGTGCGCGCCCGCGCGCGTGCCCACCGCTAGCTCCCCGATAAGTGAATGGGAATATAATTCCCATTCACCGATCTAACTTCCCCGCAGAAATACGGACGCTTTCTCTCCAGAGAGCGCGGTATTTCTGCCCCCAGGAAACTTTTCCCCAGCATTTTAGCTCCTGGATGCGAGATCGTTCGCATCCAGGACTTTTTTCACTGTTGCCATCTTGTGGCCAAATAGTAAACTGCACCCACATACATTTTTGATTAAAAAAATATAATTTTACATTTAAAATTAGCAGTTTCCCTCCCACACCAAAAATTACCCACATACACTTCTTTTATAAAAAAAAAAAAATACAATTAAAAAAAAACAAAAACAACATAAATAGTTACCCAAGGGTCTGAACTTTTTAATCATGCATGTCAAGAGAATATGTTATTATATTATTTAAAATTATAAGCTTATAAATAGGGATGGACGCAAATTGAAAAAATTCACCTTTATTTCTAAATGAAATATCGGCACCATAAATTGTGATAGGGACATCGTTTGAATGGTGTAAGAACCGGGACATATGGGCAAATAAAATACATGCGTTTTAATTACGGTAGCGTATATTAATTTCAAACTATAATGGCCAAAAACTGAGAAATAATGAATTTTTTCCGTTTTTTCTTATTCTTCTTGTTAAAATGCATTTACAGTAAAGTGGCTCTTAGCAAAATGTACCCTCCAAAGAAAGCCTAATTGGTGGCGGAAAAAACAAGATATAGATCAATTCATTGTGATAAGTAGCAATAAAGTTATAGGCGAATGAATGGGAGGTGAACGTTGCTCGGATGCATGAGATTTTTGGCACTGCGACGCTGAACCGGTTAAAGAAGGAAGTGATTTTAGGACATCTGAGATTTCGATGGATGTAATAGGGGAATTTAGTTGCTTGCGTTGGTCGATGGAAAACTTAGGCAGTTTAACCTCTTGCCGACTGCTGTAAGCCAATTGGCGTGAGCAGTGCGGCAGCCCCAGGACCGCTCCACGCCCATTGCCGTGAACGGTCTTCTATGGGGTTAGCAGCAGATCGCGCGCATGCTGCGTGCGCATCTCCTGCTTGGGGCGGAGCTCCACCCCGCCTTCAGTCTCCGTGCTGCGATCGCCGCTCACTGTCTAACTACTTTGTACAGCGCTGCGATCTGCAGCAGCGCTGTACTGGGGACAACCGTGTGACACGGTTGTCCCCCTGGGGGACAAGAGAGCGATCGGCTCTCATAGGCAGAAGCCTATGACAGCCGATTGCGTGATTGGCCGGCAGGGGAGAGGGAGGGAGGGAGTGTAAAGTAAAAAAAAATAGTACAATTTATTTAAAAATAAGACATAAATATTTATTAAAAAAAAAAACAATGTGGGAGCGATCAGACCCCACCAACAGAGAGCTCTGTTGGTGGGGAGAAAGGGAGGGGGTAATCACTTGTGAGCTGAGTTGTGTGGTCCTGCAGCTTTGCCTTAAAGCTGCAGTGGCCTAATTCAGTAAAGATGGCCTGGTCACGGGGGGGGGGGGGGGGGTGTTTAACACCGCAGTCCTCAAGTGTTTAAGTGGTGCTAAGAAGGCATCTACTTCCGATAGAAAAGAGGGGTCATTAGATTGGTTAGGGAGGTCATAGAGTCATGCATAGTAGTCCGAAAAGGTTTGGGCAATTTTTTGTGGGTCATAATGTGTTGTGCCTTCAGGATCTTTTATAGAATAGACTGATTGTTCGGAGGATTTAGGGTTTAGTTTACGAGCTAGGATTGTGTGGAGTTTATTGCTGCTTTCAAAGAAGAGTTGTTTGGACCATCTCAAGCTTTTTTCCAGTTGGGTCATTTGGAGGGAACGAATATCCTGTTTAATTTGTTGCATGTCAGAGTAATGGGTGTGTGAGGGGGTGGATTTATAGTTTTGTTGGTCTACAGAAAGGGAGTTTTGGAGGGATAAAAGTTTTTGTGAAGATAAACGTTTTCGTCTAGTGCCCTCAGCTATAAAGATGCCTCGTATAAAGGCTTTGTGGGCCTCCCAAACCATACCATATGAGGAAATAGAATGGATATTGGTAGTAAAGAATGATTGGAGTTCTTCTGTGAGTTTGGATACTAGAGGTTTGTCGTGTAGGAGTGATTCATTCAATCTCCAATTGAATGGTTTATGGGGTTTGTGGAGCCAGTTAAGGTCTATAGTGACACATTGGTGATCAGACTATGCCATGGGGGATATACTTGAGTCTTCAAGCAGGGGTAGTAGGGAGGAATTAGTGAAGAAGTAATCAATACGGGAGTGTGAGACGTGATGGGGGGAGAAAAAAGTATATTCAGTTGCGGTTGGGTTACATATTCTCCATAAGTCTAAGAGGTTATGTTTTCTCATTAGGGCACAAAATTTTCTTGAATTGCGGTTGTGTGTAGAGCTTGATTGGGTGGAGGGAGATATGCTTCTGTCTTTGTCTTTGACTGAGACTGAGGAAAAGGCTAGATTGAAATCTCCTCCTAGTATGAGAGCGCCCACCATTTCTTTATGGAGTTTGGATAAAAAAAGAGGTCAAAAAGGATATTTGCTGATTATTAGGGACATATACATTGGCTAGGGTTATTGGTTTACCTATTAATATTATAAAGTGTCCATTTTTATCCTGTATAGTTTTGGAGATTTGAAGGGGGAGATTGGATTTATGAATAATAGCTACTCGAGCTTGTTTGGTCAGCCCAGAAGCCAAATATACCCCAGAGTAGTGTCTGTTATTCAGACGAATTGGGTCTTGTTTACGTATATGTGTGTCTTGGAGCATTGCAATGTCAATGTCCATTCTTTTTAGATCCCTTAGAAGGGAGAGTCTCTTCTGGAGTATATTGAGGCCCTTTGTATTCAAGGTGAGAAGTTTAACCATGGTCTAATATTTGTGAGTTATTGTATATGCAAGGTAGGTCAGACCACTGTGACTCATTAAAGCAAGTAAGAAAGAACCTGGGAACATGGTTAAAAAATAACAACATACACAGAACAATAACTGATAACCTCAATAGTAAAATAGTAAGGATACCATTGTGTGTTATGTGGCCACATGATGAGACAGCTAAAGATAGCTGTTTGAGTGAGATTGCCTCAGAAAGGCCAGAGTCATATAAGGGTCAGGCAGTTTCGAGTGTGGATCTCCTGAGGTACATGTGGAGTCACCAGGGGGTGACAGCCCAGGGACCGCTGCAACAGTGTACATTAGTATAAGTATCCGAGATCAGCTGAGTTATAAAATTCAACGGAATGAAAGCATCATACATTGAGCATCAAAGACAGTAATTTAGTAAGGAAGGCCCTCTGTTGATGTAAAAGAGTAGATAAGTCTAGCTTAGCTTGGAAGGGCTTCCATTTCCTCAGAACAGTGTACATTAGGGATCGGACTGGTACTCTTGTCCAGTCTGAGATGTGACAAGTTTTTCTTGGAGCAGATAAAGCAGATGGAGATCTAAGATGTAGTGTCAAGGTAGGAGGTGGGGGTCTGAGACCCATCTGTTTCAGAAACATTGGAGCATCATCCATATCTGAGAGTGTGAAAGCCATTCCTTGGCAGTTAACTATGTGGCGAAAGGGAAAGTCCCATTTGTATGGGGATGTTTGCTTCTCTCAGAAGGTGAGTGACAGGATTAAGAGCTCAATGTTTTGCTAGAGTGATTAATAAGAGGTCGTTGTATATATGAAGCTTGTCCCCTTTAAATGAGATAGAAGGGGTTTTGTGAATAGTTTGCACTAGAGATTCTTTGGCTTCACAGTAGTGTAGTCTAGCAATTATATCTTTTGGTCTTTGTGCTGATGGTGAACACTCTCCCAGTGATCTGTGGGCCCTGTCCATGTGCCATAGCTCGTCTGGAATGTCTGGAGCTAATGATTTAAACAGTTCAGTTAGGTGGGTTTTAATTTGGTCAGGTTTCACTGACATTCATAGCCGATCTAGTCGCCTGCGCCGTAGAGTAGACCTGACGGAAATCGGGCTATTTTCGCCTATCTCCATGGGAAGAGCCACAACAACGCCCCTGCTGGAGCCAGAAAAGGTAAATATTGCACAGCCCAACAACGGTGCAATCCGTGGTCTGCAGCGAGACCGCCATGGAACTATTGAGGTGAGTACCTACCCCCCAGGGGAACTTTTTCAGTACAGGTTTTCTTTAAGTTGTTGCCTGAACCCGGCAACCCATACTTGTGAGTATATTTCTATTTGCTGCTACCTTGGCATTCCTTTGTCATCAATAATACGCTATTGGGGGCTCTCAATTGTATTTTTCCTTTCTTTTACAATTTTAAAAAAGAACCTTGCCCTCCTGAGTAACAAGTAAAGTACACAACTCCTACAATATACTGTAGGCATGAATATTAATTTTATTGTACTGCCCCTTGTTATAGCATCAGTAATTGCCCACTGTTATAGTCTTCTGTTAAAAAAGGCCATCCATTGCTCTGTAGTGTTCTCCTTTGTGTCTTCTTTATAGCAGTGCCCTCTTGTCCCTTGTGGGACATCCCTCTGCCCCTGTTATAGTATTGCCCAAAGTTGCTCTGTATCAGGTTTTATTTTCCTCTGTTGTGCTCTTATTGTTTTCTATTGTCTCCTGTAATGTTCTCCTCTATTGCCGCTTGCAGTCCTTCCTCTGCTGACCTGTGTAATCACCTTCTTTGTTCCCTGCTGTAATGCCCTCCTCTGTTGATGTTTTAGTACACCTCTTTGCTGTCGCAGTGCGCATTCCTTTATTTCTGCCAGGAGTCATATAAAAAAGGATGGACACCATGATCCCCTAAAACAGTATGGCCAGCTCGGGAAGAGGGGGGGGGGTCCCTATATTAGTCAAAAGGTAGGTTGAGGCCTTCAGGCCTTTAACAGCCTGCATCCCCTTGCATTTGCAGGAAACTTGTTCCCCAGTAGTTATAACTCTGAAAAGATCTACAGTGATAGTTCACAGAAAAAAAATTCACAAAGCAAAACACCGCAAGAACACCACATGAATATCAGAAACGGAACTGGACTTTTTCTCACACGCTGATCTACATTTAGCTCAATTAAAAAAGCTAATATTTGGCATAAGCCCGAATTATTTATAGGCTAATAGATATTCCAGACAGGAAGATGTTAGGAAGGTGTTAGGATAAAGGAAGATGTTAACATAGAAGGATGTTTCACCTAATAAAGAACAGCTGTGAGATTTGTTTTTCAATCTGTCAGGACAGAAGCGGCTAAACCGAATCATACATTTTATCCAACAAGAATGCAAACAGAGACAGTGTGATATAGTGATTTACTTCTAGACTTTTACATCTGGAGACCAGAGTTTAAATTGAGTGAAAATCACATAGAAAATGAGCTTGCAGCCAGTGGGGATATTTTCCCCCATAAAAGCAGCATGCATCACTTGACTTAATATTACACAAGTGGCTTTTGCCAATACCAAAGAAATGGTATTGAGTGGTAGGTGTGATAAATGGTACTTTTTGTATGCATGTATTGTATGTGGGTAGCACTTTTGCCTCATTCCCTGTTGTCAAAGCAGTTCTTCTTGGAATTTCCATCTGAGGCTTGTGTATTACTTTTTATGGATGATGTCACGGCTCCTGTCTGACAGATTAAGCCAGCAGGGCACAAGGAAAACAGTCATTATACTTTTTATTTCAATAACCGCTTTTAGGTCTATTGAGCACAGTTGTTAACATATCAAATGATTGTGTAATTACAAAGTATGTTTCATAACAAGAAAGTAGGTCATCACGGAGATAATGTGCTCAGCAACAAATTGCGTATGTTAAAAAAAAAGTATATTTATGCTTACTACAGTGAATTATAGTATAGATTAACAGGCGCAATTACAATCATACTTTATTTAAAAATGAATGTAAGGGCCCGTTCACACTTAAAATCGCAGAACGCCGGTGTTTTGCGGGAGCGATTTTCCCGCGATTAGCACGGAAAAATCACTGGACACTGCGGCAGTTTTGAAACGATCGTGATTAGCGTGCTATGCACGCTAATCACGATCGCTAATCGCGGAACGCTCATCGCCGGCAAACCGCTGCATGCAGCGTGGTTGCGGTTATCGCTAATCGCAACCACGGCAGTGAGAACACTGCCACTCGCTACATTGTGTAGCGGTTCTTGCCGAACCGCTAGCGGTTTGCCGTGAGCGGGAATCGCGCAATTCCTGCTCAGGTGAGAACGGGCGGGCAGAGACACACTGCACAGTGCATTCTGATTTATTTGTGTTTTTAAAAAATACTCTTCCATTAACTTGCAGTAAAATCGCAACAAAATTGCCAAGATTGTGATTTGTTAAGCTTCTGCCAGCTCCTTGTAACCTACCTGTCCTTTGCCGGTCCACCGCGTTCACTGTTCTCCCGCCGCCAGTAACTTTCTGTTTGGTGGACTCGACAACTGTGCCTGCGTGCCCCGGGCCATGCGCATCTTTCTCCGCAATAGCGTCCTGCCTATTAGCGCAGGACATTAGAAAGATAAGCATGGCTCAGGGCACGCAGGCGCAGTTGCCGTCGACTTGTAAGTCGATGGTATGATAGTACCGAAAGCAGCTGCTGGTGGGAGAACAGAGAATTGTGGCGGACCAGCATGGGACAGGTAGGCTGCAAGGGGTTGGCATAGGCCCCAGATAAGTGAAACACTTTTTTTTTATTATTATTTCAGTTCCGCTTTAATAGCTTGTAGACAGTCAGGATACAGGTCAAAAAGTCAAATACTTACCAATGAAGAAGCTTCCCATGTCCTCCTCTTGACCACCAATCAAGCGCTGGGAATCTCAGAAGTTTGCAGTCGCAGTACATGCATGATAAAATTAAAAACAATGGTGCACAAGCCAGCCTGGGGCCCTAGGAACTCTCACTGCCCGGGGCCCCAGAACCAGCATGTAACACCAAGGGCCTGATTCACAAAGCGGTGCTAACAGTTAGCACGCTGGTGAAAAGCCCTTTATCACGCCTAAACTCAGTTTAGGCATGATAAGTTTAGGTGTGATAAGTTTAGGTGTGATAAGTTTAGGCATGATACGTTTAGGTGTGATAAGTTTAGGCATGATAAGTTTAAGCACCAACTGCGTTAACACCGCAGTGCACAGCTGATCAAAAGTTTTGCGCTAGCAAAGTCTGGTGCACTTTGCATAGAGTTTAATGGCGCTGCTATGCGTGCGGGACTTTGCACGCTATCTACACTTATCTAAACTTAGCATGCCTAAACTTATCACACCTAAACGTATCACACCTAAACTTATCATGCCTAAACTGGCTTTTCACCAGCGTGGTGCAATGGTTATCATGCCTAAAGTCTCTAACTGGGTTAGCACCATCGAGCCCCATATGTGAGCGCAGTCAAGCACTGGAGCTGCCACCCCCAAGAGCCTGTCCCCAACTGCTCTGAAACTTACCAAACACACAAAGGGAAATACTCACTCCCAAACAGTCCTCTGCTGCTTTATAAAGCCTGCAGGCTGCTTATAAGCCAATAAGAAGTGCACACACACGTTACACCTAGTCTGCAGTGATTAATCAAGCAGAAGCTGAGCAGGTCAGCCAATCGTTGGAGAGGGCTTGCACTGTGTGAGTGGAGGATGACTCGTGCGTACACAGTAGCAAAGAGCTGCCACTCAGACTCAGTGGAAAAAGTCAAGTCTGCTTGGCTCCATGCTAATGCGCAAGTGTGAACAATCTGCACCCACGCAGTGCGGCCGAGCCCCATTGAAAAGCCCTTGACGACGAGCTTTGGGGGGTCCCTGCACAGTATTTTCTGTGAAGTTCTAAGCAGTCTTTCCAACAGAATACAGCTGAAGAGGTGACACGGTACAGGGAGAGCTTCTTGATTATCCAGAGGCTTCCCTATACTTAGGTAAATACCCATTTGAGGCACGTTTTTCTCTTCAGGTACACTTTTTAAAGGTAAACCATGTATGCAATCAGATTCAGTCGGCTCTGATTATGTACAGTATTGTAATTGTGTTTGAAACTTAGGACTTAGTACACACGAGGATCTGCAAGCAATCTCAAGGGCAATCAATCAATCAATCAATCAATCCTATCAATTTTTCAGGAGGTAACTGATCACACAGTAATGCCAGACCAACATACAGTACGTAAATGTGCAATATAATAGATCTGGCACCTACTTTTTTATGCCCTGCAGGCCTTCTACTTTGCGCATGGAGGAAAGAGACTAGAGTCAACGAGGGAGAGAAGCTGGAGCAGCAGGAGGAGAGCCAATGTAACCAGCTACATCCCACCCACAAGGCCAGCCTTGTTCTGCCCACATGACCAACCAAATCCCACTGGCATGACCAACAACATGTCATACACATGTCTTGTCCAGCTGTTGTTGAGTCTCATCCACAGCCAGTTCCCATCTATCTTAATATTCACTGGTCCTGCAGAATCCCCTTTTTGGTCAGTCAACAGCAGCTTTGACTTTCAATCAAATTATCTACCAGCCCTAATCTGAAATCTTGCCCATATATTGAGAGGTGTCTTATCTGATGCCTAGGCTCATGACTCATAACATACATTTGTGTAGCTGTCACATTTCATAGGTAATCACACAAATAAATTAAACATAGAGAAGTTAAGTAATTTTTTTATTACATTTAACTACATTTAGAAAACTAGAAAAACTGAATTCAAGTAATATTAACAGCTTTTGTGAAGTTCTAAGCAGTCTTCCAAACAGAACACAGCTGAAGAGAAATGAGATAATACAATCAAATAATAAGTAGGGATGCTCGTTCAGATTCAGCGGAAATTGGTAATACAAGTGTGGTAGGCGGATTTCCGTGGAAATCGCCGAAATCTTTCCGGAAATTTGCGCCGACTTTAACATCGGTTTTCTCAAAAACTTTCTTTTTGATTTTTTTTTCCTCTTGTTCCCACTCTTTTGTTTAATATACACTGTAAATGTGATGTTTCTAGGACCTATGGGGGCTTTGCTATTAACCTCTAAACTCGGCGGATTTTGACTGTAATGTAAAATGCTGAAAATCTGCATTACCTAATACTGTATGCAGTCATTTTAAGCCAATCAGAAGACTCTGAATGAATAAGCCAATCAGAGAATGCAGAAATTTCTGCCTAAATCCTCATTCTTTGATTGATTTATTCATTCTGAGTCTACTGATTGTCATAAAATTATTCCATAACCGCCGACTTTAGCGGTTAGTAGCAAAGCCCCCATAGGTCCTGGAAACACCAAAGTTTCAGGGTATGTTAACCAGAAGTGTAGAAACAAGAGTGACATTTTTTTTTTTCAAAAAGACCTTGTAGTTTTTGAGAAAATCGATTTTAAAGTTGGCGGAAATCCGCATCGGAATGTGGAAATCGGTAGCGGTAATTAGAGTTGAGCTGAAATTTTCGTAATTTCGCATTACTAAAATTACGCATGCGAAATTTGCGATTACGATGCACAATTACGGTAGCGTAATTGCCATTAAAATCGTAATTGAAAATACCGTAAGCGTAATTTTCAACGCGTAATTTCGCGTTTCGTTCATGCCGTAATTTCGCATTAAACGCTACCGTAATTTCGCGTTAAACCGTAACGCTCTGTATAATATAAAAAAGCTGCCGACTTTAAGGGTTAATAGCAAAGCCCCCTTAAATGCTAAGAGCCTCAAATTTGGAGAATATATTAAGGAGATCAGGAGGAATAAGAGGAAAAAATTTTTTTTCAAAAAGACCTTATAGTTTTTGAGAAAATCGATGTTAAAGTTTCAAAGGAAAAATGTAAAAATTTTAAAACCCGCCGACTTTAACGGTTAATAGCAAAGCCTGCTTAAAGTTTAGGAACACCAAATTCGCAGGGTATATTAAGGGGATCAGTGGGAATAAGAGGAAAATTTTTTTTTTCAAAAAGACCTTATAGTTTTTGAGAAAATCGATTTTTAAGTTTCAAGGGCGAAAATGTCTTTTAAATGCAGAAAATGTCAGGTTTTTTTTTTGCACAGGTAACAATAGTGTATTATTTTCATAGATTCTCCCAAGTGGGAAGAGTTTTACTTACTTCGTTCTGAGTGTGGGAAATATAAAAAAAACGACGTGGGGTCCCCCCTCCCAGACCTCTTTAACCCCTTGTCCCCCATGCAGGCTGGGATAGCCAGAATGCGGAGCACCGGCCGCGTGGGGCTCCGCACCCTGACTATACCAGCCCGCATGGTCCATGGATTGGGGGGTCTCGGAAGGGGAGGGGCAGCCAAGCTTTCCCCTCCCCCTCCGAGCCCTTGTCCAATCCAAGGACAAGGGGCTCTTCTCCACCTCCGATGGGCGGTGGAGGTGGAGGCTGCGATTTCCTGGGGGGGGGGGGGGTTCATGGTGGAATCTGGGAGTCCCCTTTAAAAAGGCGTCCCCCAGATGCCCACCCCCCTCCCAGGAGAAATGAGTATAGAGGTACTTGTACCCCTTACCCATTTCCTTTAAGAGTTAAAAGTAAATAAACACACAAACACTTAGAAAAAGTATTTTAATTGAACAAAAAACATAACCACGAAAAAAGTCCTTTAATATTCTTAATTAACCATTAATACTTACCTGTCCCTTTAAATAAATGATCCCTCGAAATAGCCTCGGAAATGTTCTATCAGTTACAATGTAACAAAGTTATTACAATGTAACAACTTTGTTACATTGTAACTACGCCGCACCCGACGTCACTCGCCGCTCAGCCGCCGCAGCATACACTTACGCGTCCGTGCAGGACGCTAAGTCCCCGCAGCTCCCGCTGTCCACCCCGCCCACATCTGTCACCCACATGTGAGTGACATGTGGGTGACATGTGGGAGAGGCGGGGAGGGCAGCGATTTTTAAGTTTCAAGGGCGAAAATGTCTTTTAAATGCGGAAAATGTCAGTTTTTTTTGCACAGGTAACAATAGTGTATTATTTTCATAGATTCCCCCAAGTGGGAAGAGTTTTACTTACTTCGTTCTGAGTGTGGGAAATATAAAAAAAAACGACGTGGGGTCCCCCCTCCCAGACCTCTTTAACCCCTTGTCCCCCATGCAGACCTCTTTAACCCCTTGTCCCCCATGCAGGCTGGGAATGCGGAGCACCGGCCGCGTGGGGCTCCGCACCCTGACTATACCAGCCCGCATGGTCCATGGTTTCCTTTGAAACTTTAACATTGATTTTCTCAAAAACTATAAGGTCTTTTTGAAAAAAAAAATTTCCTCTTATTCCTTCTGATCTCCTTAATATATTCTCCAAATTTGAGACTCTTAGCATTTAAGGGGGCTTTGCTATTAACCCTTAAAGTCGGCGGCTACCTAACATTGATCCATGCGTCAATTTTTCCGCTTCGGGAGCATGGCCATACGCATTAATTTCGTAATACCCGTTGCAATGCGAAAATTACGCGAAAATTACGCTTACGTGAAATTTCGCGAAATCCTTCTTCATTACGATTATGTACTTACGGCCATAAACGTAATTACACTAATTACGCGAAATTTCGCGAAATCGTAATTACGCCATTACGCTCATCTCTAGCGGTAATTGGCAATGTCGTAAAGCGGATTTTCCAGTCAGAATTTGGCATTTCCGACCATCCCTAAAAAAGATGTCCCACACAGTTTAAATTTGGTTGAGATTACCATATATACTCGCATGTAAGCCAACCCGCATATAAGCCACCCCCCCCCCCCCCACACACACACACACACACACACACTTTTTCCTCAGAAATCAGGAAAAAGTGATTGACTCTCATATAAGCCGAGGGTAGGAAATTGAGCAGATCCTGAGTTTCAATAATCAAAATAAATGGACATTGTGACCATTGTGACATTGTGACCAGAAAATTGGACACTGGCTTGTCTCTCCCTAGAAGGAAGGTGCCAGGATCATAGGCAGAAGCTGTAAGAATTGACTCTGATACAGTATTGCTGCAGCAGAGAAGGGTGAAAGCATCTCTAAAGCAAACCTGTACATACCTGTAGTAAACACTGATTTATGCTTGGCTTAACTTATTAATTGCATGGATTTGTTATGCAAATAGGTGCTCAGGCACAGCTCTTAGTTAACTGTATTGGAGGAGGAACTCTGCCCCATGGATAGTTTTCTGTGTAAGCAGCCAGTGCCTGTACTGTACTGAGCAGGCTTGCTGGTGGGGAACCTTTGTGCAGAAATGATGCCAGCACTTACAGTAAACTTAAATGAGCAAGCTTGCAGGGACAGGATCGGAGCAGATCGGGCTTGCAGGATCGGGCTTGCAGGGACAGGATCAGAGCCAGTATTACTTGCCTGCAGCCTTGTACCGCGGATCGGATGGCCTGGAGTGGAGCGGCATGCCTGGAGAAGCACAGATGATTTGATAGCCACAGGGGAACACAGAGCGGATTGGATCAGGGAGCAGACCGGAGACCAGGGCCGGCCCGCTCATGAGGTGGGGTGAAACATTTGCCTCAGGCGGCAAACTTCTAGGGGCGGCACCTGCCCGGGGGGGTGGCCGCCGAGCCGGAGGGGTAGCGGGCAGGTCGGGGGTATTGGGCCTAGCGGTGGGGAGGGGGGTCGGACCCCCCCCCCTCCCTCGCCTGGTCCCCCGATCTGCGCTCCCCTCCAGCTGTAATTAGGAAGCAGCCGCTTGCAGATCGTAAGAGGCAACGGGCGGGGAGGACTCACCTTTTCCGCGTTCCAGCGAGCGCTCCACTGACGTCACTTCCTGCATCACCGCCCACTGTATTGTAAGTGGACGGCGATGCAGGAAGTGACGTCAGTGGAACGCACGATGGAACGCGGATAAGGTGAGTCCTCCCCGCCCGTGCCTCTTACGATCTGCAAGCGGCTGCTTCCTAATTACAGCTGGAGGGGAGCGCAGATCGGGGGACCCAGGCGAGGGAGGGGGGGTCCGACCCCCTCCCCACCGCTAGGCCCAATACCCCCGACCTGCCCGCTACCCCTCCGGCTCGGCGGCCGCCCCCCCCCCCCGCACCCACGGGCGGGGGCGGCAGCAATTTTCTCCTAAATTTGCCTCAGGCGGCAAGAAGTCTAGGGCCGGCCCTGCCGGAGACCGAGCAGATCGAGTAGCGGTGACGTCAGCACCATCTGCATCCAGTGTGTCGCTCTGGCTGTGTCTCAAGACGCAGCTAGAGGGCATCAGAGATGAGACACAGCGGGAGCAACACACTGGCTGCAGATGGTGCTGACGTCACTGCTACTCGGTCTCCGGTCTGCTCCATCTGATCCGCTCTGTGTTCCCCTGCAGCTATCAAATCATCTGTGTTTCTCCAGGCATGCCGCTCCACTCTGGCCATCCGATCCCCGGTACAAGCCTGCAGGCATGTCATGCTGGCTCCGATCCTGTCCCTGCAAGCCCGATCCTGCAAGCCTGATCTGCTCTGATCCTGTCCCTGCAAGCTCGCTCATTTAAAGAGGAACTCCAGTGAAAATAATGTAATAAAAAAAATGCTTCATTTTTACAATAATTATGTATAAATGATTTAGTCAGTGTTTGCTCATTGTAAAATCTTTAGTCTCCCCGATTTACATTCTGACATTTATTACATGGTGACATTTTTACTGTGAGCAGGTTATGTAGCTGCTGCTAGCTGTTTTGGCTGTTGGAGACAGCTGTAAACAGCTATTTTCTGTCTGTGAACATCGTTACATTGTGGCAGTTTGCCCAGCCTACCGCGGTACTCAGAGTTTCTTGTGGGAGGGGTTTCACCACAATATCATTCATACAGCGCCCCCTGATGGTCCGTTTGTGAAAAGCAATAGATTTCTCATGTAAAAGGGGGTATCAGCTACTGATTGGGATAAAGTTAAATTCTTGGTTGGAGTTTCTCTTTAAGTTTACTGTAAGTGCTGGCATCATTTCTGCACACAGGTTCCCCACCAGCAAGCCTGCTGCTGCACACGCTGTACACTGCTCTCCACACGGCAAGTTGGCGGCTCGCATATTAGCCGAGGGGTTAACTCTTCAGCACATTTTTTGTGCTGAACAATTCGGCATATATGCGAGTATATACGGTATGTAGATTTTTTTTTTAAGTATATAAATTTGATGGTTGCCTTTAAATAGACTGTTATCATCTTCCTGTAGGTAAACTGTTTTTTGATGTCTTGATATGTTGATAGATTTATTTATATATTATCTTGGTTTTAGATATTTTGCTCATTATATCCTGAAATTGTAATACACATTTCTGTATGACTGCCTGATGGAGTTTTTGTTTCATGGCGCCTCTTTGTAGAGCAATTCTCTTGTAGACTCACCTCTGAGTGTTACAGTTTGTCTGAACAATTCTGTTTACTCCTCATCACCTGTAAACCTGATAAACCCTCAGAGACTGATTATGTATACTTAAGTTGTAAATGAGGCTTTCTGAACTGTCGTGAAGAATTGTAGAGAGCTCAGATCACTACTATGTTCAATTTTGGTGATGAGAAATGATGATTTAAAGTGATGGAAAATGGCATTTAAATCTGTTTTTGTTTTTTTGTTTTTTGTTTTTTCTACTGTTAAATATGCTTTATTTACCTTATACAAGGAGAGGAGTAAAATCTGGGAAATAGTCCAACTATATATATTAAGTCAATTCCAAAATTAAAAATATATTGTACATTGTATGTTGTGTTGACAGCAGCAGTAACATGTGTTTTCAAAGTACAACTGTCTTGAACACTCTATTTTTTCCTTGATATAATGTGGAAGGCTGCTGGCACCACTAAGCGTATTACATCCTACATTATGTTCTAACTACCATCTGGGTGTAGTGGATTCCATTTATAGCTATATAACGCGTAGCATGGCATCTCCTCCCTGCTTTATCTCATGGTAATGCTATGTCAATTCAGGACAAGAAGACTGGTGTACTTCCTGATGCAACATGTAGGTGGAAAACCCACAGCCTTACATATTCCAAATGAAAAAGCTATATGGGGTTCTAGCCTAAACATTTCTATTGGTTTTATAAATGTATTATTTATTTGCCCCATTTAGACATGAATATTTCCATACTTTGTTACACCTTTCAACACCTCTTACCTACGGAGAGGCAAGGTTCTGGATCCCATACAGCTTTCCTAGTCCTCACTAAGTCCCCTTGTTCAACCTCTGTCCCCCGGTGAAGTTACGTGGCTTTGGGATTCCTTGCAAGTACTCGCATCCCTGAATACTTACGAAGGTGGGTGCATCCATACTGCACATGTGCAAACCTGGACTCGTCCGAATGCAGTACAAATCCGCTCATCTTCAGAAGTACTCAAGGGCACAAGTACTTTGGAAGACTGCCCTAGGAAGGCCGAAAACATATTTGACTAAACTGATTAAAGAACTTCACCAGGGTCCGGCGCTGGAACAATGGCATGAAACAATGACCAGAAAGGCTTTATAGGGTCTAGATTCAGGGAGGACCACTGGGTAGAGTGCACATGGGTGGTATTTGATGCTTCTGGAGTCATGGTTAAAGAAAAAAAATACAAACAATGTCTCCAGTATGTGACTTTGTAATGCAGTACATGTTTGGTATTTATGCCATGTTCTGTCAAAAGTGCATACTGTGATGACTGTAAGGAAAGAAAAATGAAGGAAAGATAAATGTTTAATGGCAATGGAGATGATGCAGAGTAAGGATGTGGTGACCAAACAAACCTTAAACCCTTTTAGTCATCTACAAATGCCTTTCTTACTTTGGAATTGGTAAAGTCACTTTAAAAGTAGCTGACAGCTGCTTGAGGACAGGTCCAGTGCTAGATGCTAAAGAATGTCTGTGATTTCTTGCTGATAGGCCTTGCTGCATGCTTGTGTGGTAACATTCAGAACACTCATCACAGTCCCTCCTCCGATCAAAGCAGGGACGGATTTACCATAAGGCACTGTAGGCACGTGCCTACAGGCACCTGATGCTGGAAAGGTGGCTCACCCCCCTCCCCTAGTGTCTCCCTTCCTCCTTCCCTATGCAAACTCTAGAGTAGGGGGTAAATGAGAGGCTACTCACCCAGCTATCAGCATTCCACTGACGAGATCTCCTTTCAGTCAGGGCCCGAGGGTACCACTAGCTATTTAATACTGAGGGTACCACTGGCTACCTAATGCTAAGGGACACCTGTAGCTATGATGGGCAAGAAAAGTAAGGGAGAAGTGACAGCTATGACAGCCAGCACACTTGCGGTGCAGTACAGTGGGGGTTTGTAGGTTCGTGGAGGGCGAAGTCTAGGGTGCCAGGACATCTGTGCCTATAGGCTCCTGTGAGATAAATCCGGGCCTGGATCAAAGTCATTATTTTTGTTATCCAAATATGGTAAATCTTTAATTGGAGGAGAGCACTATCTGTGATTGGCTTAAGCTACTGTCAAATGTGACCCCGAATTTGACCTTTAGTTTTATAACTTGATGATTTTCATTTTCAATGCAATTTTTTATGCCAGTGTTTAACTTAAATCTATGATCTTTTATGTTATATTTGATCTTTTATACAATGGCTTTTTCACCCATCAATGTGTTCTTGACTGTGTTTCTTTTTTTTCTCCTGACTGATCTGTGTGCATGATCCCTGCTTTAACTATAGCGACAAGTCTGCTTTATTCTCTGAAACACTGAAAACCCTTTTTATCTGTGCATCACCTCAGATTCTGTTCATACAGTTTGATTTCTGTTTTTTTAGGAGCTTGTTGTTTTTACTTGCCTGAAGTCTTATGCCTTGTGTGAATAAGTTCTGGGGGCAGCCATAGTCAGACAGATGCATTCTGTTTGCCATTCATGTAAGGACTTGCCTATAGGTGAACATTGCAGTAGATTGCAATGTAGGGCTTGCAGTGAGATTAGCATTCCTCCTGGAATTCTCACACCATCATCTCTACTGTTCAAACTGGAAGGGGGCTGGCACAATGTGAATCTGTCTGAGAACCTTGCACCCAAAGTCATTAGTATCAGATCTCCTTTGAGGTACTTTACAAGGAATGTATCTGACATCAGCAAATTAACCCCTTTGGTGGTATGATTCTTTCCAGATTTTAGGGTCTAAAAAAGGTAAAAAATTTTTGCACCCTTTCAGACCCTAAAACCTGGACAAAATCATGCTGCCAGGGAGATCTGCACAGCCCCAGCAATCACTCACCTCCCTGGCTCCAGCGCTGCAGTTATGCCTCCATCCTCCAGGTGGCGCTCCAACTCTAAAGTGAGATTTCCGTCTGTCGTCATGACGACAGCCGGCGATCTCACCAGGAGGAAGCAGAGCCCTGGAGGAGAGGAAGAAGAATGTCGTCCAATGTCGGAATCCCTGGGAGGTATGTAGAAATCTCCCGCTGCACACATTGCTCTGCATACAGCCTCCAGCGGCTACTCCAAGCAGAGGTCGGGATTACCACTCTGAGCTGCAGTTTTCCGCCCCCACCCTAGCTCAGGATTACCGCCAAGGAGATTAAAAAGGACCAAGGTTGTAATATTAATTTTTTTAAACCAAAAGTAATGTACAGCTCTTTTCCAACTCTTCTACAGTTGGCAGGTGACAGGGGCAGAGACTCACTCGCTTCCCAATAAAACATTAATGTTTTTAAACTTGACCACCATTTTTTCCACAGATCTGTGGCCCACCTTTAACTCATCAACCACCTACTAGGCTGTAACTGCAGCGCTGGGGTTGGGCTGAGGGAGTGACCACAGAGCTTCAGAACAAGACTGCTGTAGCAGTTTTGCTGAGGAAGGTGGCTTAATTTCTTAAGAGAAATGATTTACAGGCAAGTGAGTGGGATTCTGCCCCTGCCACTCACAGACTTTAGTAGAGCTTAAAAGAGCAGTCAATTGAAGGTTTTTCTGTCTACAATTGTGATCATCTAAAAACTAACTCTTTTTGCTGTAAGCTCACATAATCCTAAACAAAAGGGCCCAAACTTAACATTATTCGAAAGTGTTCAGGGATTTTTGCTTATTGTGCTTCAGTGAGTGTTGCACTTCTTTACTTAACATAGTGCTGTTTTAGTACTGCCAGTTTCACAGCATCTTGTCTATCAATTACATTAATGCCTCAGTCTTCCTTAGTAAAGGTGACAGACCTTAAAAAGTCAACCTTTTAAGTCAACACTTTAGAATCCACAGCTGACTCGGCTTACGCTGGTCTTGGCTCATGTTACCATATAAAGTGTATGATTTATTCATTTTGAAACCTCCTCCATTCAACTTTGTCACCCACTGGCCCACAGACCGCAGTAGCTGCGTCATAGGATATGACTAGTCAGCGTGAGAATAAATGGCATGTCAGAAGCACTGCAATACAGCAGGTGTAAGGCTTTATTACTACCAAAGCCTTTAGGTTTCAAAAGGATGGGAGAAAAGAAACAAAAGACTGTTGGAGGGACTCACACCCACATAGAGAATGCTAAATAACAACAATAACAGACCTTTACCCCAAACAGGTGTTCAGTAACACCA
Source organism: Hyperolius riggenbachi (assembly GCF_040937935.1). Lineage (NCBI taxonomy): Eukaryota > Metazoa > Chordata > Amphibia > Anura > Hyperoliidae > Hyperolius > Hyperolius riggenbachi. The sequence goes on along the minus strand of NC_090647.1, from coordinate 176,826,729 downwards.
GATATTAGAGGGATGTGTAGCATAGATTTTCAGTTTAAACAATTACAAAAAAGGGGGTTTAATCAACAATAAATAACATCATTTTAAAAAGCTATAAATGAAATGTGAGACATAAATCCCAGAATGATGAAAGTCTGCATATTCCTCTACACATGCAATTATGGAAATACATATGTGAGCAGATATAGCACAGGGCGAATAGGATCCTTGACTGATATGATGCTGCACCATTAAGCAAAGGGCCAGGCAAAACCACAAGGCTGTAAGTGCTGAAGTTTACACATGCTGCTTTTGCTCTGGTGAGGAGAGAAGGTGAGGAGGAGAAGTTTCTCTTAAAGGACCACTATTGCGAAAATTGTAACATTTAAAATGCATTTCAACACATACAAATAAGAAATACATTTCTTCCAGTGTAAAATGAGCCATGTTTTCTCCTATGTTGCTTTCAACGCATAAAACCTGCGCATTGTACCTGCAACAAGTAAAAATGTACGTTTTAATGTCCGTGATAGCTTCCTGCACCAGCAGGAATGCGTATGCTTGGCGGCCCGCCCACCCCGAGTCGGCAAAAACTAAACTAGCTGATGGCGGGGAACCGGAGAAGCCCTGAATGACTACGAGGGCACAGGATGGCTGCAGGGGCTGGTAGATGCCCCAGGTAAGTGAAACTCATTTTTTTTTACAGTTCCCTTTAAGGAGAGAGTGAAGGCCATGCTAAGAATCCCCTATGGAGAGATGGACTAGTTCAAAACCTGTCGGTTATGTCAGATTTCTACTACCTGTTGTGACTGCAACATAGGAGAAAAGTAATTCATGGCTCATTTTACTCTGGAAGCAATGTACTTCATTTTTGTATATGTTTACTGTATGTTAAATGTTATGATTTTCGCGATAGTGGTCCTTTAATCGTAGTTTTGCATCATAATTCACAATCATTTGTTGCCTTGTTTCCACTCTTCTCCTTAACATACTTAGCAATTTTGGTGACAACAGCATGTATGGGGGCTTTGCTATTAACCGTCAAAGCTAAATAACGCAAAAATTTGGCAACATTGTGAATGGATTACACAAAATCAAAGGATGCCCACTATAATAGTGGACGGCCCTAGTGCCGCTATGTGAACTGTGGCTCCATATCCCGTTGCTTGTAGGGACGTGTCTCTCGCCCATTTTGTCTACTACGACCTGCTCCACCCTGATCACTCTTGATCTTCATCCTATCCCATTGATACCTTTGTTTAAGGGTCTGTTGATGAGACATTTTGGGGAATTGATTCCCAACAGATTATATTAGAGTAAGAGTAATTGAATTTGTCAGGAATAGAATGGAAAAAAAAAATCAATAAACGCACCTTAATTAGTGCCCTTTCCTAATCTCAGCTTCTCCCTCCCAGGTAAGCCTAATTTATAAACTAACTACTACTACAAAAAATGTCGCTAGTTAAGATTATTAGATTACACACAAATTGGTTCAGCAAAAGACAGACAGGACTAAACAGAGGTAAGGTCCGTACACACGCCGGACTGGAGGCAACGACTGGTCCATCGTCACCTCCCGCTGGGTGGGCGTTCCAGCGACAGTCCGGCTAGTGTACAGTCTGTCTGCAGACTGATACGGCTGTTTCTGAGCGATCCGCCCGGCGGATCGCTCAGGAACAGCCGTATCAGTCCGCCGACAGACTGTACACACGCCGGACTGTCGCTGGAACGCCCACCCAGCGGGAGGTGACGATGGACCCGTCGTTGCCTCCAGTCCGGCGTGTGTATGGACCTGTACAGTAGAGGTAAAGTGGGAGATGCAGGGGAAGATAAACAAGCACAAAAGATGTATTATCTAAAAGGTAGAACATTTTTTTTATTAATGTTTGAAATCAAACTTCCTGAATAAAGATGTCTACAGAGGGTAAGGACAGCAGAATAACTAATAATAATTATCTGCAACTGAACTGTGTAATGTTAAGCCTGGTACATACATTCAATCTTTATTGGAAATTGTAGTATGAGACCTTACCTTCACAATCTGTTTACAGTATTTACAGTCTGCTGACTCATATACTACATGGAGGCGGTGACATTGGTCAGTGATTGGCCAGTCAAAATTGGATGTGTTTGCATCCTAATAGTTTCATATCTATTATCATAGTTACAGTTTTCAGCTGATTATTAAACAGTACTGTTGATGAGGCTTCATCTGCAATGCCAGTACCTATTTTCAAGCCTAAAATGACAGAAAATACATAGTGGCACAAGACTCCTGTTTGGGCTGATTTGTTGCATCTCTGAGTATTCATCATCATCTGTTCATTGATTTGCATTCCTTAAAATCCCTGTCTTCATGTCAAATCAAAATAACACAATGGTTATTCCACACAGACAACTTATGAGGATGAGAAATAATTATAGACAGCAAATTTTGCTGCAAACAAAATGGGAATTGGTGGTACAGCTGGGGAGAGCTCACATATAATCACACATTTGTAAAGAATTAGGGCTTACATACGGTATGAAAATGAGTTTGGGGATACGGAGTGGTAAATAATCCTCATTGGACACAGTGCTAACCTAATTAATACATTTTTCTTTTTTTATAAGGAGTGTTTCAGTTCATTTAGGTCACTTAAATGATAAATTAGATCAAGAACATGTTTTTACCATATGGTTCTTTTCTTTCTTATTACCGGTGTTAGTAATTATCTAGTCTATTTCTTTTTCCAGGCAGCTTTGTTTCAGGATATTTTAGAATTAGGCCAACATACCTTGAAGAAAAAAAAAGAAAAAAGTTTATCAGAAGTTTTCTTGTAGCACAGTTACTTAAGAAAGTGCAAATACTCACATTTTTGACCTTTTGTTCACTCTGTCACCAAATAAACAGGTATCCTAAAAAATAGCGATCTGTTGTCCTTTGTTATTGCTGCTTTGTGCTGAATTTACACTTTATGGTGAACTGCGTAAAACTTGTTTTTAAGACCAAAGTGCAAACATATTTTTATGTAATAAATAATGTAGAAAAATATCTGCAAAAATCCTTGGCATGAAGGATTTAAAAAATCTGCTTTATAGGAAAAAAAAACCAAAAACAATTTAAAGGAGACCTGTCTTGAAATAAAGAGTGTCTCTCTAAACAGTACAACAGTTCTGATAAACCAGCCAGATGTTTTGTTGGCGTGACAGGTCCTCCATGCTCCTCTGTGTAGCCACATTGCACAGCCAATTACTTTGCAGCTTCCTGTCACGTGACATGCGGTGTTGAGAGCTATAAGCTAATGAGCTGCACAGCTTGGCTACAGGAGGAGCTGCCCTACTGCCTGTATGAGGAATAGTATGAAGCTTTGCTGCAGCTGCTCAAAAATTTTTTGGGGTGGGGCAGCATATGTAAGTTCTGGGTGTAACCTCTGTGAGGTTTACTATTTGAGTCCATGATGGGAATGCTATTCTTATTATTATTATAACAAAGCACTATTGGAGGCATAGATAAAAACAATTTAAAAAGAACTAAGCCAGTGTTCATATGGAAATAAAATGTATTCAAGCAATAGACTTCAAGTAACCTAAAGCAAGAGGTATATGGAGACTGCCATATCTACTGTATCTCCTTTCAAACCATTACAGTCCAGTTGTCTGGCTGTCCTGCTTCTCATTCTAGCATCAGTAGTGTCAGTAGTGAATCATGCACATGAAACATGCATGCATTTTGTCAGATTTTTGTCAGAAACATCTGATCTGCATGTTTTTATGACAAAAAGTATTAGAGAAAGAGGATCAGCAGGACAGCCAGGCA